>NC_139449.1:5353158-5377695 GCF_963924565.1 Ascidiella aspersa
CGGGCAGACTTGCAAAGGAGAGAGAGGAGCTGATTTTGGTTATGGGAGAGTGGGCCAGGGCTATACATGCATTTTCGCCATCTCTTAATTTGACAAAGGACGCGATTACGCGATTTGGGGATTTTGCTACATGAATGCAATACAGTGGGGGTAGCTTGGCTAAGCGATTGATTGGTTCTAAAAAATATTCCACCGTGGTGGAGCAACTTACCTTATTCAAATAGAATACTTTAAAATCGCGCGGCTAAGGCTTTATGCGAAGGCCAACTTTCAAAAACGCCAGTTTACTCAATATACGATTGTATGACTTCACCACCTATATAAGGGTGTCGCCAGAGAGGCGCTGGTAAGTATTCACCATGCTATGTGGTCACGTGGTACTTCGCGTTGTTCGAAATTTCTTGTCGCGCCCCGTTCGTTTCAACCGCGACATTTTTAACAAAAAATTAACGCTCAAAAAGCCAACTCAACATTGATCCCAATGCATATCGCGCGCTGTGCCACTTCAAAGGGCGGCCTACACGCAAGAGAGAAGCGCCCTACGGTAAGTTGGAGGAAGCGTCACCTGCGAAAGCCACGGGGGTCGGGCAGACTTGCAAAGGAGAGAGAGGAGCTGATTTTGGTTATGGGAGAGTGGGCCAGGGCTATACATGCATTTTCGCCATCTCTTAATTTGACAAAGGACGCGATTACGCGATTTGGGGATTTTGCTACATGAATGCAATACAGTGGGGGTAGCTTGGCTAAGCGATTGATTGGTTCTAAAAAATATTCCACCGTGGTGGAGCAACTTACCTTATTCAAATAGAATACTTTAAAATCGCGCGGCTAAGGCTTTATGCGAAGGCCAACTTTCAAAAACGCCAGTTTACTCAATATACGATTGTATGACTTCACCACCTATATAAGGGTGTCGCCAGAGAGGCGCTGGTAAGTATTCACCATGCTATGTGGTCACGTGGTACTTCGCGTTGTTCGAAATTTCTTGTCGCGCCCCGTTCGTTTCAACCGCGACATTTTTAACAAAAAATTAACGCTCAAAAAGCCAACTCAACATTGATCCCAATGCATATCGCGCGCTGTGCCACTTCAAAGGGCGGCCTACACGCAAGAGAGAAGCGCCCTACGGTAAGTTGGAGGAAGCGTCACCTGCGAAAGCCACGGGGGTCGGGCAGACTTGCAAAGGAGAGAGAGGAGCTGATTTTGGTTATGGGAGAGTGGGCCAGGGCTATACATGCATTTTCGCCATCTCTTAATTTGACAAAGGACGCGATTACGCGATTTGGGGATTTTGCTACATGAATGCAATACAGTGGGGGTAGCTTGGCTAAGCGATTGATTGGTTCTAAAAAATATTCCACCGTGGTGGAGCAACTTACCTTATTCAAATAGAATACTTTAAAATCGCGCGGCTAAGGCTTTATGCGAAGGCCAACTTTCAAAAACGCCAGTTTACTCAATATACGATTGTATGACTTCACCACCTATATAAGGGTGTCGCCAGAGAGGCGCTGGTAAGTATTCACCATGCTATGTGGTCACGTGGTACTTCGCGTTGTTCGAAATTTCTTGTCGCGCCCCGTTCGTTTCAACCGCGACATTTTTAACAAAAAATTAACGCTCAAAAAGCCAACTCAACATTGATCCCAATGCATATCGCGCGCTGTGCCACTTCAAAGGGCGGCCTACACGCAAGAGAGAAGCGCCCTACGGTAAGTTGGAGGAAGCGTCACCTGCGAAAGCCACGGGGGTCGGGCAGACTTGCAAAGGAGAGAGAGGAGCTGATTTTGGTTATGGGAGAGTGGGCCAGGGCTATACATGCATTTTCGCCATCTCTTAATTTGACAAAGGACGCGATTACGCGATTTGGGGATTTTGCTACATGAATGCAATACAGTGGGGGTAGCTTGGCTAAGCGATTGATTGGTTCTAAAAAATATTCCACCGTGGTGGAGCAACTTACCTTATTCAAATAGAATACTTTAAAATCGCGCGGCTAAGGCTTTATGCGAAGGCCAACTTTCAAAAACGCCAGTTTACTCAATATACGATTGTATGACTTCACCACCTATATAAGGGTGTCGCCAGAGAGGCGCTGGTAAGTATTCACCATGCTATGTGGTCACGTGGTACTTCGCGTTGTTCGAAATTTCTTGTCGCGCCCCGTTCGTTTCAACCGCGACATTTTTAACAAAAAATTAACGCTCAAAAAGCCAACTCAACATTGATCCCAATGCATATCGCGCGCTGTGCCACTTCAAAGGGCGGCCTACACGCAAGAGAGAAGCGCCCTACGGTAAGTTGGAGGAAGCGTCACCTGCGAAAGCCACGGGGGTCGGGCAGACTTGCAAAGGAGAGAGAGGAGCTGATTTTGGTTATGGGAGAGTGGGCCAGGGCTATACATGCATTTTCGCCATCTCTTAATTTGACAAAGGACGCGATTACGCGATTTGGGGATTTTGCTACATGAATGCAATACAGTGGGGGTAGCTTGGCTAAGCGATTGATTGGTTCTAAAAAATATTCCACCGTGGTGGAGCAACTTACCTTATTCAAATAGAATACTTTAAAATCGCGCGGCTAAGGCTTTATGCGAAGGCCAACTTTCAAAAACGCCAGTTTACTCAATATACGATTGTATGACTTCACCACCTATATAAGGGTGTCGCCAGAGAGGCGCTGGTAAGTATTCACCATGCTATGTGGTCACGTGGTACTTCGCGTTGTTCGAAATTTCTTGTCGCGCCCCGTTCGTTTCAACCGCGACATTTTTAACAAAAAATTAACGCTCAAAAAGCCAACTCAACATTGATCCCAATGCATATCGCGCGCTGTGCCACTTCAAAGGGCGGCCTACACGCAAGAGAGAAGCGCCCTACGGTAAGTTGGAGGAAGCGTCACCTGCGAAAGCCACGGGGGTCGGGCAGACTTGCAAAGGAGAGAGAGGAGCTGATTTTGGTTATGGGAGAGTGGGCCAGGGCTATACATGCATTTTCGCCATCTCTTAATTTGACAAAGGACGCGATTACGCGATTTGGGGATTTTGCTACATGAATGCAATACAGTGGGGGTAGCTTGGCTAAGCGATTGATTGGTTCTAAAAAATATTCCACCGTGGTGGAGCAACTTACCTTATTCAAATAGAATACTTTAAAATCGCGCGGCTAAGGCTTTATGCGAAGGCCAACTTTCAAAAACGCCAGTTTACTCAATATACGATTGTATGACTTCACCACCTATATAAGGGTGTCGCCAGAGAGGCGCTGGTAAGTATTCACCATGCTATGTGGTCACGTGGTACTTCGCGTTGTTCGAAATTTCTTGTCGCGCCCCGTTCGTTTCAACCGCGACATTTTTAACAAAAAATTAACGCTCAAAAAGCCAACTCAACATTGATCCCAATGCATATCGCGCGCTGTGCCACTTCAAAGGGCGGCCTACACGCAAGAGAGAAGCGCCCTACGGTAAGTTGGAGGAAGCGTCACCTGCGAAAGCCACGGGGGTCGGGCAGACTTGCAAAGGAGAGAGAGGAGCTGATTTTGGTTATGGGAGAGTGGGCCAGGGCTATACATGCATTTTCGCCATCTCTTAATTTGACAAAGGACGCGATTACGCGATTTGGGGATTTTGCTACATGAATGCAATACAGTGGGGGTAGCTTGGCTAAGCGATTGATTGGTTCTAAAAAATATTCCACCGTGGTGGAGCAACTTACCTTATTCAAATAGAATACTTTAAAATCGCGCGGCTAAGGCTTTATGCGAAGGCCAACTTTCAAAAACGCCAGTTTACTCAATATACGATTGTATGACTTCACCACCTATATAAGGGTGTCGCCAGAGAGGCGCTGGTAAGTATTCACCATGCTATGTGGTCACGTGGTACTTCGCGTTGTTCGAAATTTCTTGTCGCGCCCCGTTCGTTTCAACCGCGACATTTTTAACAAAAAATTAACGCTCAAAAAGCCAACTCAACATTGATCCCAATGCATATCGCGCGCTGTGCCACTTCAAAGGGCGGCCTACACGCAAGAGAGAAGCGCCCTACGGTAAGTTGGAGGAAGCGTCACCTGCGAAAGCCACGGGGGTCGGGCAGACTTGCAAAGGAGAGAGAGGAGCTGATTTTGGTTATGGGAGAGTGGGCCAGGGCTATACATGCATTTTCGCCATCTCTTAATTTGACAAAGGACGCGATTACGCGATTTGGGGATTTTGCTACATGAATGCAATACAGTGGGGGTAGCTTGGCTAAGCGATTGATTGGTTCTAAAAAATATTCCACCGTGGTGGAGCAACTTACCTTATTCAAATAGAATACTTTAAAATCGCGCGGCTAAGGCTTTATGCGAAGGCCAACTTTCAAAAACGCCAGTTTACTCAATATACGATTGTATGACTTCACCACCTATATAAGGGTGTCGCCAGAGAGGCGCTGGTAAGTATTCACCATGCTATGTGGTCACGTGGTACTTCGCGTTGTTCGAAATTTCTTGTCGCGCCCCGTTCGTTTCAACCGCGACATTTTTAACAAAAAATTAACGCTCAAAAAGCCAACTCAACATTGATCCCAATGCATATCGCGCGCTGTGCCACTTCAAAGGGCGGCCTACACGCAAGAGAGAAGCGCCCTACGGTAAGTTGGAGGAAGCGTCACCTGCGAAAGCCACGGGGGTCGGGCAGACTTGCAAAGGAGAGAGAGGAGCTGATTTTGGTTATGGGAGAGTGGGCCAGGGCTATACATGCATTTTCGCCATCTCTTAATTTGACAAAGGACGCGATTACGCGATTTGGGGATTTTGCTACATGAATGCAATACAGTGGGGGTAGCTTGGCTAAGCGATTGATTGGTTCTAAAAAATATTCCACCGTGGTGGAGCAACTTACCTTATTCAAATAGAATACTTTAAAATCGCGCGGCTAAGGCTTTATGCGAAGGCCAACTTTCAAAAACGCCAGTTTACTCAATATACGATTGTATGACTTCACCACCTATATAAGGGTGTCGCCAGAGAGGCGCTGGTAAGTATTCACCATGCTATGTGGTCACGTGGTACTTCGCGTTGTTCGAAATTTCTTGTCGCGCCCCGTTCGTTTCAACCGCGACATTTTTAACAAAAAATTAACGCTCAAAAAGCCAACTCAACATTGATCCCAATGCATATCGCGCGCTGTGCCACTTCAAAGGGCGGCCTACACGCAAGAGAGAAGCGCCCTACGGTAAGTTGGAGGAAGCGTCACCTGCGAAAGCCACGGGGGTCGGGCAGACTTGCAAAGGAGAGAGAGGAGCTGATTTTGGTTATGGGAGAGTGGGCCAGGGCTATACATGCATTTTCGCCATCTCTTAATTTGACAAAGGACGCGATTACGCGATTTGGGGATTTTGCTACATGAATGCAATACAGTGGGGGTAGCTTGGCTAAGCGATTGATTGGTTCTAAAAAATATTCCACCGTGGTGGAGCAACTTACCTTATTCAAATAGAATACTTTAAAATCGCGCGGCTAAGGCTTTATGCGAAGGCCAACTTTCAAAAACGCCAGTTTACTCAATATACGATTGTATGACTTCACCACCTATATAAGGGTGTCGCCAGAGAGGCGCTGGTAAGTATTCACCATGCTATGTGGTCACGTGGTACTTCGCGTTGTTCGAAATTTCTTGTCGCGCCCCGTTCGTTTCAACCGCGACATTTTTAACAAAAAATTAACGCTCAAAAAGCCAACTCAACATTGATCCCAATGCATATCGCGCGCTGTGCCACTTCAAAGGGCGGCCTACACGCAAGAGAGAAGCGCCCTACGGTAAGTTGGAGGAAGCGTCACCTGCGAAAGCCACGGGGGTCGGGCAGACTTGCAAAGGAGAGAGAGGAGCTGATTTTGGTTATGGGAGAGTGGGCCAGGGCTATACATGCATTTTCGCCATCTCTTAATTTGACAAAGGACGCGATTACGCGATTTGGGGATTTTGCTACATGAATGCAATACAGTGGGGGTAGCTTGGCTAAGCGATTGATTGGTTCTAAAAAATATTCCACCGTGGTGGAGCAACTTACCTTATTCAAATAGAATACTTTAAAATCGCGCGGCTAAGGCTTTATGCGAAGGCCAACTTTCAAAAACGCCAGTTTACTCAATATACGATTGTATGACTTCACCACCTATATAAGGGTGTCGCCAGAGAGGCGCTGGTAAGTATTCACCATGCTATGTGGTCACGTGGTACTTCGCGTTGTTCGAAATTTCTTGTCGCGCCCCGTTCGTTTCAACCGCGACATTTTTAACAAAAAATTAACGCTCAAAAAGCCAACTCAACATTGATCCCAATGCATATCGCGCGCTGTGCCACTTCAAAGGGCGGCCTACACGCAAGAGAGAAGCGCCCTACGGTAAGTTGGAGGAAGCGTCACCTGCGAAAGCCACGGGGGTCGGGCAGACTTGCAAAGGAGAGAGAGGAGCTGATTTTGGTTATGGGAGAGTGGGCCAGGGCTATACATGCATTTTCGCCATCTCTTAATTTGACAAAGGACGCGATTACGCGATTTGGGGATTTTGCTACATGAATGCAATACAGTGGGGGTAGCTTGGCTAAGCGATTGATTGGTTCTAAAAAATATTCCACCGTGGTGGAGCAACTTACCTTATTCAAATAGAATACTTTAAAATCGCGCGGCTAAGGCTTTATGCGAAGGCCAACTTTCAAAAACGCCAGTTTACTCAATATACGATTGTATGACTTCACCACCTATATAAGGGTGTCGCCAGAGAGGCGCTGGTAAGTATTCACCATGCTATGTGGTCACGTGGTACTTCGCGTTGTTCGAAATTTCTTGTCGCGCCCCGTTCGTTTCAACCGCGACATTTTTAACAAAAAATTAACGCTCAAAAAGCCAACTCAACATTGATCCCAATGCATATCGCGCGCTGTGCCACTTCAAAGGGCGGCCTACACGCAAGAGAGAAGCGCCCTACGGTAAGTTGGAGGAAGCGTCACCTGCGAAAGCCACGGGGGTCGGGCAGACTTGCAAAGGAGAGAGAGGAGCTGATTTTGGTTATGGGAGAGTGGGCCAGGGCTATACATGCATTTTCGCCATCTCTTAATTTGACAAAGGACGCGATTACGCGATTTGGGGATTTTGCTACATGAATGCAATACAGTGGGGGTAGCTTGGCTAAGCGATTGATTGGTTCTAAAAAATATTCCACCGTGGTGGAGCAACTTACCTTATTCAAATAGAATACTTTAAAATCGCGCGGCTAAGGCTTTATGCGAAGGCCAACTTTCAAAAACGCCAGTTTACTCAATATACGATTGTATGACTTCACCACCTATATAAGGGTGTCGCCAGAGAGGCGCTGGTAAGTATTCACCATGCTATGTGGTCACGTGGTACTTCGCGTTGTTCGAAATTTCTTGTCGCGCCCCGTTCGTTTCAACCGCGACATTTTTAACAAAAAATTAACGCTCAAAAAGCCAACTCAACATTGATCCCAATGCATATCGCGCGCTGTGCCACTTCAAAGGGCGGCCTACACGCAAGAGAGAAGCGCCCTACGGTAAGTTGGAGGAAGCGTCACCTGCGAAAGCCACGGGGGTCGGGCAGACTTGCAAAGGAGAGAGAGGAGCTGATTTTGGTTATGGGAGAGTGGGCCAGGGCTATACATGCATTTTCGCCATCTCTTAATTTGACAAAGGACGCGATTACGCGATTTGGGGATTTTGCTACATGAATGCAATACAGTGGGGGTAGCTTGGCTAAGCGATTGATTGGTTCTAAAAAATATTCCACCGTGGTGGAGCAACTTACCTTATTCAAATAGAATACTTTAAAATCGCGCGGCTAAGGCTTTATGCGAAGGCCAACTTTCAAAAACGCCAGTTTACTCAATATACGATTGTATGACTTCACCACCTATATAAGGGTGTCGCCAGAGAGGCGCTGGTAAGTATTCACCATGCTATGTGGTCACGTGGTACTTCGCGTTGTTCGAAATTTCTTGTCGCGCCCCGTTCGTTTCAACCGCGACATTTTTAACAAAAAATTAACGCTCAAAAAGCCAACTCAACATTGATCCCAATGCATATCGCGCGCTGTGCCACTTCAAAGGGCGGCCTACACGCAAGAGAGAAGCGCCCTACGGTAAGTTGGAGGAAGCGTCACCTGCGAAAGCCACGGGGGTCGGGCAGACTTGCAAAGGAGAGAGAGGAGCTGATTTTGGTTATGGGAGAGTGGGCCAGGGCTATACATGCATTTTCGCCATCTCTTAATTTGACAAAGGACGCGATTACGCGATTTGGGGATTTTGCTACATGAATGCAATACAGTGGGGGTAGCTTGGCTAAGCGATTGATTGGTTCTAAAAAATATTCCACCGTGGTGGAGCAACTTACCTTATTCAAATAGAATACTTTAAAATCGCGCGGCTAAGGCTTTATGCGAAGGCCAACTTTCAAAAACGCCAGTTTACTCAATATACGATTGTATGACTTCACCACCTATATAAGGGTGTCGCCAGAGAGGCGCTGGTAAGTATTCACCATGCTATGTGGTCACGTGGTACTTCGCGTTGTTCGAAATTTCTTGTCGCGCCCCGTTCGTTTCAACCGCGACATTTTTAACAAAAAATTAACGCTCAAAAAGCCAACTCAACATTGATCCCAATGCATATCGCGCGCTGTGCCACTTCAAAGGGCGGCCTACACGCAAGAGAGAAGCGCCCTACGGTAAGTTGGAGGAAGCGTCACCTGCGAAAGCCACGGGGGTCGGGCAGACTTGCAAAGGAGAGAGAGGAGCTGATTTTGGTTATGGGAGAGTGGGCCAGGGCTATACATGCATTTTCGCCATCTCTTAATTTGACAAAGGACGCGATTACGCGATTTGGGGATTTTGCTACATGAATGCAATACAGTGGGGGTAGCTTGGCTAAGCGATTGATTGGTTCTAAAAAATATTCCACCGTGGTGGAGCAACTTACCTTATTCAAATAGAATACTTTAAAATCGCGCGGCTAAGGCTTTATGCGAAGGCCAACTTTCAAAAACGCCAGTTTACTCAATATACGATTGTATGACTTCACCACCTATATAAGGGTGTCGCCAGAGAGGCGCTGGTAAGTATTCACCATGCTATGTGGTCACGTGGTACTTCGCGTTGTTCGAAATTTCTTGTCGCGCCCCGTTCGTTTCAACCGCGACATTTTTAACAAAAAATTAACGCTCAAAAAGCCAACTCAACATTGATCCCAATGCATATCGCGCGCTGTGCCACTTCAAAGGGCGGCCTACACGCAAGAGAGAAGCGCCCTACGGTAAGTTGGAGGAAGCGTCACCTGCGAAAGCCACGGGGGTCGGGCAGACTTGCAAAGGAGAGAGAGGAGCTGATTTTGGTTATGGGAGAGTGGGCCAGGGCTATACATGCATTTTCGCCATCTCTTAATTTGACAAAGGACGCGATTACGCGATTTGGGGATTTTGCTACATGAATGCAATACAGTGGGGGTAGCTTGGCTAAGCGATTGATTGGTTCTAAAAAATATTCCACCGTGGTGGAGCAACTTACCTTATTCAAATAGAATACTTTAAAATCGCGCGGCTAAGGCTTTATGCGAAGGCCAACTTTCAAAAACGCCAGTTTACTCAATATACGATTGTATGACTTCACCACCTATATAAGGGTGTCGCCAGAGAGGCGCTGGTAAGTATTCACCATGCTATGTGGTCACGTGGTACTTCGCGTTGTTCGAAATTTCTTGTCGCGCCCCGTTCGTTTCAACCGCGACATTTTTAACAAAAAATTAACGCTCAAAAAGCCAACTCAACATTGATCCCAATGCATATCGCGCGCTGTGCCACTTCAAAGGGCGGCCTACACGCAAGAGAGAAGCGCCCTACGGTAAGTTGGAGGAAGCGTCACCTGCGAAAGCCACGGGGGTCGGGCAGACTTGCAAAGGAGAGAGAGGAGCTGATTTTGGTTATGGGAGAGTGGGCCAGGGCTATACATGCATTTTCGCCATCTCTTAATTTGACAAAGGACGCGATTACGCGATTTGGGGATTTTGCTACATGAATGCAATACAGTGGGGGTAGCTTGGCTAAGCGATTGATTGGTTCTAAAAAATATTCCACCGTGGTGGAGCAACTTACCTTATTCAAATAGAATACTTTAAAATCGCGCGGCTAAGGCTTTATGCGAAGGCCAACTTTCAAAAACGCCAGTTTACTCAATATACGATTGTATGACTTCACCACCTATATAAGGGTGTCGCCAGAGAGGCGCTGGTAAGTATTCACCATGCTATGTGGTCACGTGGTACTTCGCGTTGTTCGAAATTTCTTGTCGCGCCCCGTTCGTTTCAACCGCGACATTTTTAACAAAAAATTAACGCTCAAAAAGCCAACTCAACATTGATCCCAATGCATATCGCGCGCTGTGCCACTTCAAAGGGCGGCCTACACGCAAGAGAGAAGCGCCCTACGGTAAGTTGGAGGAAGCGTCACCTGCGAAAGCCACGGGGGTCGGGCAGACTTGCAAAGGAGAGAGAGGAGCTGATTTTGGTTATGGGAGAGTGGGCCAGGGCTATACATGCATTTTCGCCATCTCTTAATTTGACAAAGGACGCGATTACGCGATTTGGGGATTTTGCTACATGAATGCAATACAGTGGGGGTAGCTTGGCTAAGCGATTGATTGGTTCTAAAAAATATTCCACCGTGGTGGAGCAACTTACCTTATTCAAATAGAATACTTTAAAATCGCGCGGCTAAGGCTTTATGCGAAGGCCAACTTTCAAAAACGCCAGTTTACTCAATATACGATTGTATGACTTCACCACCTATATAAGGGTGTCGCCAGAGAGGCGCTGGTAAGTATTCACCATGCTATGTGGTCACGTGGTACTTCGCGTTGTTCGAAATTTCTTGTCGCGCCCCGTTCGTTTCAACCGCGACATTTTTAACAAAAAATTAACGCTCAAAAAGCCAACTCAACATTGATCCCAATGCATATCGCGCGCTGTGCCACTTCAAAGGGCGGCCTACACGCAAGAGAGAAGCGCCCTACGGTAAGTTGGAGGAAGCGTCACCTGCGAAAGCCACGGGGGTCGGGCAGACTTGCAAAGGAGAGAGAGGAGCTGATTTTGGTTATGGGAGAGTGGGCCAGGGCTATACATGCATTTTCGCCATCTCTTAATTTGACAAAGGACGCGATTACGCGATTTGGGGATTTTGCTACATGAATGCAATACAGTGGGGGTAGCTTGGCTAAGCGATTGATTGGTTCTAAAAAATATTCCACCGTGGTGGAGCAACTTACCTTATTCAAATAGAATACTTTAAAATCGCGCGGCTAAGGCTTTATGCGAAGGCCAACTTTCAAAAACGCCAGTTTACTCAATATACGATTGTATGACTTCACCACCTATATAAGGGTGTCGCCAGAGAGGCGCTGGTAAGTATTCACCATGCTATGTGGTCACGTGGTACTTCGCGTTGTTCGAAATTTCTTGTCGCGCCCCGTTCGTTTCAACCGCGACATTTTTAACAAAAAATTAACGCTCAAAAAGCCAACTCAACATTGATCCCAATGCATATCGCGCGCTGTGCCACTTCAAAGGGCGGCCTACACGCAAGAGAGAAGCGCCCTACGGTAAGTTGGAGGAAGCGTCACCTGCGAAAGCCACGGGGGTCGGGCAGACTTGCAAAGGAGAGAGAGGAGCTGATTTTGGTTATGGGAGAGTGGGCCAGGGCTATACATGCATTTTCGCCATCTCTTAATTTGACAAAGGACGCGATTACGCGATTTGGGGATTTTGCTACATGAATGCAATACAGTGGGGGTAGCTTGGCTAAGCGATTGATTGGTTCTAAAAAATATTCCACCGTGGTGGAGCAACTTACCTTATTCAAATAGAATACTTTAAAATCGCGCGGCTAAGGCTTTATGCGAAGGCCAACTTTCAAAAACGCCAGTTTACTCAATATACGATTGTATGACTTCACCACCTATATAAGGGTGTCGCCAGAGAGGCGCTGGTAAGTATTCACCATGCTATGTGGTCACGTGGTACTTCGCGTTGTTCGAAATTTCTTGTCGCGCCCCGTTCGTTTCAACCGCGACATTTTTAACAAAAAATTAACGCTCAAAAAGCCAACTCAACATTGATCCCAATGCATATCGCGCGCTGTGCCACTTCAAAGGGCGGCCTACACGCAAGAGAGAAGCGCCCTACGGTAAGTTGGAGGAAGCGTCACCTGCGAAAGCCACGGGGGTCGGGCAGACTTGCAAAGGAGAGAGAGGAGCTGATTTTGGTTATGGGAGAGTGGGCCAGGGCTATACATGCATTTTCGCCATCTCTTAATTTGACAAAGGACGCGATTACGCGATTTGGGGATTTTGCTACATGAATGCAATACAGTGGGGGTAGCTTGGCTAAGCGATTGATTGGTTCTAAAAAATATTCCACCGTGGTGGAGCAACTTACCTTATTCAAATAGAATACTTTAAAATCGCGCGGCTAAGGCTTTATGCGAAGGCCAACTTTCAAAAACGCCAGTTTACTCAATATACGATTGTATGACTTCACCACCTATATAAGGGTGTCGCCAGAGAGGCGCTGGTAAGTATTCACCATGCTATGTGGTCACGTGGTACTTCGCGTTGTTCGAAATTTCTTGTCGCGCCCCGTTCGTTTCAACCGCGACATTTTTAACAAAAAATTAACGCTCAAAAAGCCAACTCAACATTGATCCCAATGCATATCGCGCGCTGTGCCACTTCAAAGGGCGGCCTACACGCAAGAGAGAAGCGCCCTACGGTAAGTTGGAGGAAGCGTCACCTGCGAAAGCCACGGGGGTCGGGCAGACTTGCAAAGGAGAGAGAGGAGCTGATTTTGGTTATGGGAGAGTGGGCCAGGGCTATACATGCATTTTCGCCATCTCTTAATTTGACAAAGGACGCGATTACGCGATTTGGGGATTTTGCTACATGAATGCAATACAGTGGGGGTAGCTTGGCTAAGCGATTGATTGGTTCTAAAAAATATTCCACCGTTTTTCTCTCTCTATGGGTTTATTTACATTAAACAAACGATAAACAAAGGCAATATAACAAAAACGAAAAATAAGAAAGACCAAAACAAACGAAAGAATAATTTTTTATATAGTAGAAATATGATAGAAATATGCTTCGATTTTGGAGCCGGTATATATGCAGGCTATTTAATTGGGAGTCTTTTTTAAGGTAGTTTGGACTTCGCGCGGTTTTAATGTGCTGTGTTACTTGTTACTAATAGCTAGGTTTTGGACTTATATTTGTAATTGCGTGTTATATATATGTGTCGATGTTTCGCTCTTAGTTATAGGACTATGTTTTCAAGGGAATTTTACACGGTTGGGTGATTTGCAGTGGTATGCAGGTTGAGTTCTTATATTTATATGGACAACCATTGTTTTATATGCTACTACATCACGGTTGGGTGGTTAGCGGTATGTACGTTGATACGTTATATGTATACTCTCAGGTAATGCTTTATGTGCCACTGCACTTTGAGCTATTTTAGTTCAAGTTGTTGTGAAAAGTTAAGATTTTCGTCGGCGGGGTTTGAACCCGCGGTCTCAGGACTTGATATCCGGTGACTTAGCCACTCGGCTATTCAGTTATTGTGAGGAGGCGGTGAAAAGAGCGTATACGAATGACTAGTTTTGAGTTAAGGGGCTGTTTAGGCTGGGCTAGCTGGAAGTCATCCGCGGTTTGCGGATAGACATTTGCGTAGGTTGCAAGGGTGGCGAAGAAAATAAAAGGCGAGGAAAACAAATGTTTTAATAAGTAATATAACATAAGGAAATTAAATCTATCTCTTGCCAAACCGACAAGGGACGGCAAAACATTAAGTAATGGTTAGGTATTCATCCGCATTTGGCGGAGGCTTAATATGCGTATTAAAGCAGTAGATGGCTTTTAATAAACAGGATAGGTACAAAAAGGCACAGAATATATATAAAAAAACAATGTAGAATTAAATCTGCCCCTTGCCTAACCGGCAAGGGGCGGCAAATGACTTTAGGAAATAAGTAAATAAGATATTTATTAAGTCACGTGATTTAGCCTCATGTGCTTATTCACAAGAGAGGTTTAGGCAGTGAAATTTTTAGGCTAGGTTTTTGGATGGTTGTGTATATTAGTAAAGGGTTATGACTTATAGAGCGGTTTATGGTAAGAAGATTATGATAAGTATTATCCAGTAGAGACGGTGACGTCAGATTGTTTATACACATTACAGTCACTAGGCAACAGCCAGCTGTGTTTTGTTTTTGTTATTGTTTTGGTTATATCAGCTGACCATTGCCTAGTGACGGCGTTTACATTTCAGGAAAATAGGCGTAAGAAACAAGTGTACAATTGAAAGAAATGAAGAATAAAGTACGAAAACAATATGGGATTGTCAAGAAGTATTCTCATGTTGGAATATTTCTGCAAGTGATAATTTAATAGGATTATTTCATGGTGGAGGGATACAAGATTTTGGATTTACTTTTATGAGGTGAGTTTCTCTAGTTTACGGTAGGCCTACTCAATTAATATGTACACGCACAAGAAATATACAGGAAATTTTTAGTAGATAATAAAGGCAAAAAATTTATTTTTAGTGTCTTAAAAGATGGAGCACAAGAAGAAGGTATTTCAGCTCTCACAGGGACTGCCAGAGGCTAAGCAAAATAAGAAAAGGTAATAATATTTAATTTAATTATTTTTACATTATGTAATTTTTATTTTTAAGGTTAAAGTATATTAATAACAATGTCAATTACAGCAATATGATAAATGTGATGATAATGAACATGGTAATGAATATTAGATAAGGTTTGAAAGCTGAGAATAATGTTGTAATATAAATGAAACGAATTAATTAAGGGGTGAATAATTGGAGAAGTAAGGGTTACATTAATTATTTAATCGAGAAGGATATAAATATTAAAATACAATGAGGTTTTCGCTGCCGCTGTTAAATTCCACAGGAGTGTCAAGGTTGTAGAACTTGACCAGTCGCTCTGGTGACAGAATGTTCGTGAAAGATTTAAATTTAGTTCTGATTTTCCAGTAAGTTTTATTGATAAATTTCGTATGATCCCATATATAGTCGTTTTCGATATCTTGTTTTTGTTTTGCTTTAATTAGGGTACTTTTAAAGATATTAGCTAGTTTTATTATAAAAGGGTGGGTGTTACCTTGGGCTGGGCAGTTGTATCGTAGAATGGACGTGGATAGTTCTTCAGTATAGCCTCTGTCCTCGAGGATGAATGCCTCGAGTCTTCGGGCCAATTTTTTAACTACTGGACAAAGCTCTATCATATGTGTTATGGTATCTTCCTCCTCTCTGCAAAACTTGCAGTGCAGTTTGAATACCCTGCCCGTTTCGTTTTGGAAAATTTGGCGGTTCATTTTGAACTTACCCCAAAAATAGCCTTTTTGTGCTATCCGATAATTGACTTCCCGTTCCGAATTGGTGTGAAAATATTTAACGTTATTGTTCTTTAAGAGAATGGTATTCCAACTGCACTGCGAGTCCCGCAGAGGGAGGGTGGTTGGAATATATTTATTTTTAATAATTTCTTTGTAGAGGTGTTTTTGTTTTGCTGTTTTCCAGTCAAAGCTGTTTCCAGTTTGCCTGTTAATTATATTAAGGTTAAAGATTTTATTTATCCATTCCGGCTTGGTTTGTAGATTTTTTGGGTACATTTGGTTGTATAGTTTGGGGTTTATTGTTTTGCCTTTAAATCCAATGTGGTATCTGACCCATGAGTGCCAGAAGTCGGAGATGGTGTCCAAATTTTTATAGTCTTTGAGCTGCTCGAGTTGAGCAGCTTCTATTTTTGCTCCGACATCTGGCACCCATAGGCCGCCTTCTTTTACTGGTGCGATTATTTTTTTCCTCGCTACGGGTTCCATGGAGAGTGGAAACCACAAAAAGCCAAAAATGAGGGATTGAAACTGTTTAATATATTTTTGCCTCATCGTTAGGATTCTAGCTACAAAGATAATTTGAGACATGACGAGGGCTTGTATTAAGTTTATTTTACCAAAGACCGAAAGGTTTCTATATTTGTGAATTTGGATTATTTTTTTAACTTTATCAATTTTTTTTGGCCAGTTTAGCTTTTCGTGGTCTCCACTCTCCCCGTAGCAGATACCTAGTATTTTAGATTCTTTTTTGATGTAATCTGGGTACACAAGAGACACCCTATGTTTGAGTTCCGTGTTGAAGCAGATGATTTCTGTTTTTTCTACGTTGATTTTTTGGCCGCTAATCTGTTCATATAGGGTTAGGTTTTTGAGTATTTCTCCGATAGACTCCACATCCGTTGTGAAGAATGTGGAGTCGTCAGCGTATTGTTCTAGTTTTAGTTCTGTTTTTCCAAATTTAGGGCCTTTTATGTTTTTGTTTTGAGTTATGATATGAGTTAATATGTCGGAGATCGTGATGAAGAGAAGCATCGACAGGGAGCAGCCCTGTCGTATGCCTCTCCTCACCACGATCTCCTTGGTTAGTTTACCGTTTATGTTTATTTGGCTTGTTATATTGTTATATATTATTTTTATCCAATTTATTATATACTGGGGTGTGCCGTACTTCTCCAAGACTCTGACCGCGAAGCCAATGTCAACGCGGTCAAAGGCCTTGGAGAAGTCGGTGAGGATAATGGCTAAAGGGTGGTTGTGGGATTGGGCGTGTTGGATGGCTGCTTTAATGTTGTAATGAATGTATTGAATTTGTCTGTTTTTTAAGCCGCATTTTTGGTTGTTTTGTATTTTATCTTGGATATGTTGTGTCAGTCTGTTAGTGATGGATTTTGTTATGATTTTATAGTCTGTGTTTAGAATAGAGATAGGCCTCCAGTTTTTAATTTGGTTTTTATCTCCTTTTTTTGGTATTAGCTTAACGACGGCCGTTCGCATGGACTTTGGCATTATATTCTGTAGATAAATGTTGTTTACTAATTCTGTCAAGTCCAGTTTTAGATGGGGCCAAAAGGTTATATAGAATTCAACTGGTAGGCCGTCGCAGCCTGGAGACGAACCTCTATTCATTTTGTTGATTGCCTGTTTGAGTTCCTGTGTTGTAATGTAGTGCTTAGTGTGTTCAGTGCTAATGTTGTTGATTGATTTGAGGACTTGTGTTTGTTTCTTTTTGTTGACGGTGGGGTTTTGTCCCCAGATGTCATGGTAAAATTTGTATATGATGTTTTCAATTTCTTCTTGGTTAGTGGTTATGTTATTTTGGTTGTTTGTTAATTGGAGGATTTCGGTTTTTATTTTATGGGTTTTTTCTGATAGATAAAATTGTTTATTTGGCTTTTCGTTCTCTTCAAAATCTTTTATTTTGGCTCTAATTTTGGCCCCTTCGAGGATTTGGTTTTCATGGTTTTTGATTTTGTTTTTAATTTCGAGGTATTTTTTATTTATTTCTTCATTTCCTGGGGTGATTTGTTGTTGTATCTGTTCTAATTGTTTAATGAGTGTGTTTTGGGTGTGCATGTTTTGTTTTTTTAAATTGATGGAGAATGATATAGACTTTTTCCGAATTGATGATTTAAGATCTTCCCACCAATTTGATATGTGATGATAGTCACATTTTTTTATTTGCCAATGCTCCAAATGGTCCCTTATTAATGTTTTGTAGTCATCATTCTCCATCAATTGACAGTTCAATTTCCATATGCCTTTTCCCCATTGGGCTTGGGAGCTAAGCTTCATTTTAATAAAAGGGGATTGGGAATGGTCCGAAAAGGCATATGGAAAATGACCTGTTTGTTTTATCCAGGATGACAGGCTCCTGGTATGGTAGATCCTGTCAATCCTGGATGCTGACTTCTGTGTGACGTATGTATATATTTTTTTGTGTGGGTAGGATAGTCGAAAGGAGTCAACTATTTCTAGTTGGCTCCTCTCGACTATCCACCTTCTAGTTTCCAAGTTTTGTGTTTGCCTTGTTGCTGTGTTGTCCTTCGGGAATTCTGTGAAGTTGAAGTCCCCGATGATAATATGGTTATGTTTGTATGAGTTATGGTTATGGTTATGGTTATGATTATGGCTATGGTTATGGTTATGATTATGTTGGGCTGACTGCTTGATGTCGTTTAGGACGTCATCAAGCATGTCAGCCCTTTGTTTTATTTTAATGGTTCCGTTCCCAGACGGCAAGTATACATTGTATATGTTGAGTTGTTGTTGTTTTTCCTTGCCGCCTGGGTCCCATTCTATGGTTAATTTATGGATACGGTTATGGATTATTATTTTATGGGTTACATTATGATTATTTAGGGTGTCCAGGAAGGGGCCATGGACTAAAAAAGCCGTGCCGGCAAAATTGAATCTGTAGTCTGTTATATTACAGTAAAGCATATAGTTATTATTTTTAAAGTATTTAATTATGTTATCTAAGTTACAGTTATGTGTCTCCTGTATACCCAGAATACTTATTTTATTTAGTTTTACAAATGATAGAACATTGTCCAGTTTCTTACTTAAAGAATTTACGTTGACAGAGGCTATCCTGATTTCGCCATCCACGTCCATTCCGTCCGGTGAGAGGGATCACTGTGAGAATGAAAGAAGATGAGCGACTGGCCAAGCACGGTTAAAGCACGCAGCATGCGAAAAATATTTTTACTAGTTATGGCTATGATTAAATTTACGGTTACAGTTACGGTTATGGTTACGGTTATATACAGTGTTGTGATTTTGGTGTTGTTGTGAGTGTGTAGTGACTCTAGCTGGGTCAGCATCTTTTCTTTTTAGATCTGCGTTTTGATTTGGGGGGTGTAGGTGTTCCGGTGGTTTGAGTATCCGTGGTGCTTAGGTTCCGTTTGTTCGTAGAGGGGTCGTATTCGTCTGTTGAAGATTCTTGGTAGGATTCCTGGGAGCTTGGGGGGTTTGAGAATTTATGAATGAGATTGGTCACTGGAGTTGGGCTAGGGATTATGATCCGCGGGGATTGAGCATCGATGGACGGCGCAGGGTCATGGGTTGGGGTGTGGTAGGCGGAGTGGGTTGATTGGTTAGGTTGATTGTTTGGGGGCGATGTGTATTTGACTGTAGAGGGGGGTGGGGGAGGAGGGGAGGTGTGGGGTGGGGACGGTGGGGTGGAGGGGCCTTTGCTGGAGTAGTTTTCGTCTTCTTGGCAGCTGTTGTCGTTGTTGTTTGATTGGATTTCTGGTTCATGGCTGTTGTTTTGATTATCCTTGTTTTCGTCTTCTTCAGAGTTTATACTATATTGGTCATCGGTAAGGATTGGTTCATTGGCTGGGCCTGGGTTTTTCTCGTTTTGGTTTGGTTTACTTTGTTGATTGGTAGCTGGTTGCTGGTTGAGATTGGGGAAGTTTTTTTCATATTGTTGTTTTTCTTGATTAGTTTGGGCAAGAGTTTCAAAGTTGGTCGAGGTCAAGGGTGTTGGAAGCTCTTGGTTTTCTTTGTTTTGTTTTTGTGGGCATTGATTTGACCAGTGGCCCCTCTGCCGGCAAAACCGGCAGTTGGGGCCAAAGGATTCCCCAGGCTTGATGACCTGTATTCTATGATGAAAAATGGATATTTCGCTTGGTATGTTTAATGTGATAGGGTCTTCCAGTTGAATGTTGACATAACCGTTCCGTATGGCAGGGTGATTTTTATGGGATAGCCAGAAATGATTTTTGTATTTTCCCCAGTTTTGTTGTAGGGGAAGGGATTGGAGGAGGGAGTCGGGGAGTTCGAAGGGGACTGGGTAGAGGGTAATGCGGTAAAGGGGTTTGGTGGGAATGAAAGATTGGAGGAGAAGTTGGGTGCCGTCCACCTCAACTCTCTCCCCGCGGATGTATCTGTCATGGAGTATGTTCCTTGTAGGTTGGTTTGTTTTATTGAAGGTTAAGGTAAAGATTTTTTTTTCTCTGTTGAGAGTGCGTATTCCTATGATTTCTTTTTTATATTGGTGAAGGGGTTGCTCATGTTCAATTAGATTAAAAAATTGTTCCAAGGTGAAGGGTCCATCAGTGGATACTTGAAAATTGATGGTTAGATCCTGGGTCAACGACGAGGTGCTCATGTTGACCCAGCTAGAGTTGTTTTTATTTTATTTATGTGTTTTGCAGTGTTGATTTTCGCTTTTTTGTTATGAATAAAATTGCACGGATATATGGTTTTGAATTATTGATATAAAAGTATATAAAAGTATGTATGGGCAAAGATATAGTTGTATAAAAGTACATAAATAGATTAGCTTATGATGTATATATATATGGTCTGACACAAAATGGCGGATTAAATGGTGTTAACAGTAGGTTTTAGGCGGGAAAACGGGGACAAATTTAGGACACAAAATGGCGGCAAATAAATTTTTATGTTTAAATTTGAAGAGCCTGGCAGCCCTGCCGTCGGCGGGAGCTAGAGGGACTGCTGTCAATCAAGCCGACTACGTCGGCAAGACTGACAGGAGCCCACGCAGTAGCCGCACACGCCCAACAAACGGGAGGCCAGTCTATTCTTGCTAAGTTTTTACAGTTATATTACTAATGGTTGTTGACTTTCAAACACAAAAAACACCTGCAAAACTGCACACAACCTGAACACAAGGCTGCTGCAGCCGAACTAAACTTGTAAGCTCCACAAATAATAAAAAATAAATGGAAAAAATTGAAAAAAGATGGAAAAAATGGAAAAACGGAAAAAAAACGCAAAAAAGCAGCGGGCAGCGGGATTCCCTTTGAATCGGGTAGTTGCTGGGTCCAACGAGTGGAGCAATTTACCTTATTCAAATAGAATACTTTAAAATCGCGCGGCTAAGGCTTTATGCGAAGGCCAACTTTCAAAAACGCCAGTTTACTCAATATACGATTGTATGACTTCACCACCTATATAAGGGTGTCGCCAGAGAGGCGCTGGTAAGTATTCACCATGCTATGTGGTCACGTGGTACTTCGCGTTGTTCGAAATTTCTTGTCGCGCCCCGTTCGTTTCAACCGCGACATTTTTAACAAAAAATTAACGCTCAAAAAGCCAACTCAACATTGATCCCAATGCATATCGCGCGCTGTGCCACTTCAAAGGGCGGCCTACACGCAAGAGAGAAGCGCCCTACGGTAAGTTGGAGGAAGCGTCACCTGCGAAAGCCACGGGGGTCGGGCAGACTTGCAAAGGAGAGAGAGGAGCTGATTTTGGTTATGGGAGAGTGGGCCAGGGCTATACATGCATTTTCGCCATCTCTTAATTTGACAAAGGACGCGATTACGCGATTTGGGGATTTTGCTACATGAATGCAATACAGTGGGGGTAGCTTGGCTAAGCGATTGATTGGTTCTAAAAAATATTCCACCGTGGTGGAGCAACTTACCTTATTCAAATAGAATACTTTAAAATCGCGCGGCTAAGGCTTTATGCGAAGGCCAACTTTCAAAAACGCCAGTTTACTCAATATACGATTGTATGACTTCACCACCTATATAAGGGTGTCGCCAGAGAGGCGCTGGTAAGTATTCACCATGCTATGTGGTCACGTGGTACTTCGCGTTGTTCGAAATTTCTTGTCGCGCCCCGTTCGTTTCAACCGCGACATTTTTAACAAAAAATTAACGCTCAAAAAGCCAACTCAACATTGATCCCAATGCATATCGCGCGCTGTGCCACTTCAAAGGGCGGCCTACACGCAAGAGAGAAGCGCCCTACGGTAAGTTGGAGGAAGCGTCACCTGCGAAAGCCACGGGGGTCGGGCAGACTTGCAAAGGAGAGAGAGGAGCTGATTTTGGTTATGGGAGAGTGGGCCAGGGCTATACATGCATTTTCGCCATCTCTTAATTTGACAAAGGACGCGATTACGCGATTTGGGGATTTTGCTACATGAATGCAATACAGTGGGGGTAGCTTGGCTAAGCGATTGATTGGTTCTAAAAAATATTCCACCGTGGTGGAGCAACTTACCTTATTCAAATAGAATACTTTAAAATCGCGCGGCTAAGGCTTTATGCGAAGGCCAACTTTCAAAAACGCCAGTTTACTCAATATACGATTGTATGACTTCACCACCTATATAAGGGTGTCGCCAGAGAGGCGCTGGTAAGTATTCACCATGCTATGTGGTCACGTGGTACTTCGCGTTGTTCGAAATTTCTTGTCGCGCCCCGTTCGTTTCAACCGCGACATTTTTAACAAAAAATTAACGCTCAAAAAGCCAACTCAACATTGATCCCAATGCATATCGCGCGCTGTGCCACTTCAAAGGGCGGCCTACACGCAAGAGAGAAGCGCCCTACGGTAAGTTGGAGGAAGCGTCACCTGCGAAAGCCACGGGGGTCGGGCAGACTTGCAAAGGAGAGAGAGGAGCTGATTTTGGTTATGGGAGAGTGGGCCAGGGCTATACATGCATTTTCGCCATCTCTTAATTTGACAAAGGACGCGATTACGCGATTTGGGGATTTTGCTACATGAATGCAATACAGTGGGGGTAGCTTGGCTAAGCGATTGATTGGTTCTAAAAAATATTCCACCGTGGTGGAGCAACTTACCTTATTCAAATAGAATACTTTAAAATCGCGCGGCTAAGGCTTTATGCGAAGGCCAACTTTCAAAAACGCCAGTTTACTCAATATACGATTGTATGACTTCACCACCTATATAAGGGTGTCGCCAGAGAGGCGCTGGTAAGTATTCACCATGCTATGTGGTCACGTGGTACTTCGCGTTGTTCGAAATTTCTTGTCGCGCCCCGTTCGTTTCAACCGCGACATTTTTAACAAAAAATTAACGCTCAAAAAGCCAACTCAACATTGATCCCAATGCATATCGCGCGCTGTGCCACTTCAAAGGGCGGCCTACACGCAAGAGAGAAGCGCCCTACGGTAAGTTGGAGGAAGCGTCACCTGCGAAAGCCACGGGGGTCGGGCAGACTTGCAAAGGAGAGAGAGGAGCTGATTTTGGTTATGGGAGAGTGGGCCAGGGCTATACATGCATTTTCGCCATCTCTTAATTTGACAAAGGACGCGATTACGCGATTTGGGGATTTTGCTACATGAATGCAATACAGTGGGGGTAGCTTGGCTAAGCGATTGATTGGTTCTAAAAAATATTCCACCGTGGTGGAGCAACTTACCTTATTCAAATAGAATACTTTAAAATCGCGCGGCTAAGGCTTTATGCGAAGGCCAACTTTCAAAAACGCCAGTTTACTCAATATACGATTGTATGACTTCACCACCTATATAAGGGTGTCGCCAGAGAGGCGCTGGTAAGTATTCACCATGCTATGTGGTCACGTGGTACTTCGCGTTGTTCGAAATTTCTTGTCGCGCCCCGTTCGTTTCAACCGCGACATTTTTAACAAAAAATTAACGCTCAAAAAGCCAACTCAACATTGATCCCAATGCATATCGCGCGCTGTGCCACTTCAAAGGGCGGCCTACACGCAAGAGAGAAGCGCCCTACGGTAAGTTGGAGGAAGCGTCACCTGCGAAAGCCACGGGGGTCGGGCAGACTTGCAAAGGAGAGAGAGGAGCTGATTTTGGTTATGGGAGAGTGGGCCAGGGCTATACATGCATTTTCGCCATCTCTTAATTTGACAAAGGACGCGATTACGCGATTTGGGGATTTTGCTACATGAATGCAATACAGTGGGGGTAGCTTGGCTAAGCGATTGATTGGTTCTAAAAAATATTCCACCGTGGTGGAGCAACTTACCTTATTCAAATAGAATACTTTAAAATCGCGCGGCTAAGGCTTTATGCGAAGGCCAACTTTCAAAAACGCCAGTTTACTCAATATACGATTGTATGACTTCACCACCTATATAAGGGTGTCGCCAGAGAGGCGCTGGTAAGTATTCACCATGCTATGTGGTCACGTGGTACTTCGCGTTGTTCGAAATTTCTTGTCGCGCCCCGTTCGTTTCAACCGCGACATTTTTAACAAAAAATTAACGCTCAAAAAGCCAACTCAACATTGATCCCAATGCATATCGCGCGCTGTGCCACTTCAAAGGGCGGCCTACACGCAAGAGAGAAGCGCCCTACGGTAAGTTGGAGGAAGCGTCACCTGCGAAAGCCACGGGGGTCGGGCAGACTTGCAAAGGAGAGAGAGGAGCTGATTTTGGTTATGGGAGAGTGGGCCAGGGCTATACATGCATTTTCGCCATCTCTTAATTTGACAAAGGACGCGATTACGCGATTTGGGGATTTTGCTACATGAATGCAATACAGTGGGGGTAGCTTGGCTAAGCGATTGATTGGTTCTAAAAAATATTCCACCGTGGTGGAGCAACTTACCTTATTCAAATAGAATACTTTAAAATCGCGCGGCTAAGGCTTTATGCGAAGGCCAACTTTCAAAAACGCCAGTTTACTCAATATACGATTGTATGACTTCACCACCTATATAAGGGTGTCGCCAGAGAGGCGCTGGTAAGTATTCACCATGCTATGTGGTCACGTGGTACTTCGCGTTGTTCGAAATTTCTTGTCGCGCCCCGTTCGTTTCAACCGCGACATTTTTAACAAAAAATTAACGCTCAAAAAGCCAACTCAACATTGA
>NC_139449.1:5377895-5407523 GCF_963924565.1 Ascidiella aspersa
GACATTTTTAACAAAAAATTAACGCTCAAAAAGCCAACTCAACATTGATCCCAATGCATATCGCGCGCTGTGCCACTTCAAAGGGCGGCCTACACGCAAGAGAGAAGCGCCCTACGGTAAGTTGGAGGAAGCGTCACCTGCGAAAGCCACGGGGGTCGGGCAGACTTGCAAAGGAGAGAGAGGAGCTGATTTTGGTTATGGGAGAGTGGGCCAGGGCTATACATGCATTTTCGCCATCTCTTAATTTGACAAAGGACGCGATTACGCGATTTGGGGATTTTGCTACATGAATGCAATACAGTGGGGGTAGCTTGGCTAAGCGATTGATTGGTTCTAAAAAATATTCCACCGTGGTGGAGCAACTTACCTTATTCAAATAGAATACTTTAAAATCGCGCGGCTAAGGCTTTATGCGAAGGCCAACTTTCAAAAAACGCCAGTTTACTCAATATACGATTGTATGACTTCACCACCTATATAAGGGTGTCGCCAGAGAGGCGCTGGTAAGTATTCACCATGCTATGTGGTCACGTGGTACTTCGCGTTGTTCGAAATTTCTTGTCGCGCCCCGTTCGTTTCAACCGCGACATTTTTAACAAAAAATTAACGCTCAAAAAGCCAACTCAACATTGATCCCAATGCATATCGCGCGCTGTGCCACTTCAAAGGGCGGCCTACACGCAAGAGAGAAGCGCCCTACGGTAAGTTGGAGGAAGCGTCACCTGCGAAAGCCACGGGGGTCGGGCAGACTTGCAAAGGAGAGAGAGGAGCTGATTTTGGTTATGGGAGAGTGGGCCAGGGCTATACATGCATTTTCGCCATCTCTTAATTTGACAAAGGACGCGATTACGCGATTTGGGGATTTTGCTACATGAATGCAATACAGTGGGGGTAGCTTGGCTAAGCGATTGATTGGTTCTAAAAAATATTCCACCGTGGTGGAGCAACTTACCTTATTCAAATAGAATACTTTAAAATCGCGCGGCTAAGGCTTTATGCGAAGGCCAACTTTCAAAAACGCCAGTTTACTCAATATACGATTGTATGACTTCACCACCTATATAAGGGTGTCGCCAGAGAGGCGCTGGTAAGTATTCACCATGCTATGTGGTCACGTGGTACTTCGCGTTGTTCGAAATTTCTTGTCGCGCCCCGTTCGTTTCAACCGCGACATTTTTAACAAAAAATTAACGCTCAAAAAGCCAACTCAACATTGATCCCAATGCATATCGCGCGCTGTGCCACTTCAAAGGGCGGCCTACACGCAAGAGAGAAGCGCCCTACGGTAAGTTGGAGGAAGCGTCACCTGCGAAAGCCACGGGGGTCGGGCAGACTTGCAAAGGAGAGAGAGGAGCTGATTTTGGTTATGGGAGAGTGGGCCAGGGCTATACATGCATTTTCGCCATCTCTTAATTTGACAAAGGACGCGATTACGCGATTTGGGGATTTTGCTACATGAATGCAATACAGTGGGGGTAGCTTGGCTAAGCGATTGATTGGTTCTAAAAAATATTCCACCGTGGTGGAGCAACTTACCTTATTCAAATAGAATACTTTAAAATCGCGCGGCTAAGGCTTTATGCGAAGGCCAACTTTCAAAAACGCCAGTTTACTCAATATACGATTGTATGACTTCACCACCTATATAAGGGTGTCGCCAGAGAGGCGCTGGTAAGTATTCACCATGCTATGTGGTCACGTGGTACTTCGCGTTGTTCGAAATTTCTTGTCGCGCCCCGTTCGTTTCAACCGCGACATTTTTAACAAAAAATTAACGCTCAAAAAGCCAACTCAACATTGATCCCAATGCATATCGCGCGCTGTGCCACTTCAAAGGGCGGCCTACACGCAAGAGAGAAGCGCCCTACGGTAAGTTGGAGGAAGCGTCACCTGCGAAAGCCACGGGGGTCGGGCAGACTTGCAAAGGAGAGAGAGGAGCTGATTTTGGTTATGGGAGAGTGGGCCAGGGCTATACATGCATTTTCGCCATCTCTTAATTTGACAAAGGACGCGATTACGCGATTTGGGGATTTTGCTACATGAATGCAATACAGTGGGGGTAGCTTGGCTAAGCGATTGATTGGTTCTAAAAAATATTCCACCGTGGTGGAGCAACTTACCTTATTCAAATAGAATACTTTAAAATCGCGCGGCTAAGGCTTTATGCGAAGGCCAACTTTCAAAAACGCCAGTTTACTCAATATACGATTGTATGACTTCACCACCTATATAAGGGTGTCGCCAGAGAGGCGCTGGTAAGTATTCACCATGCTATGTGGTCACGTGGTACTTCGCGTTGTTCGAAATTTCTTGTCGCGCCCCGTTCGTTTCAACCGCGACATTTTTAACAAAAAATTAACGCTCAAAAAGCCAACTCAACATTGATCCCAATGCATATCGCGCGCTGTGCCACTTCAAAGGGCGGCCTACACGCAAGAGAGAAGCGCCCTACGGTAAGTTGGAGGAAGCGTCACCTGCGAAAGCCACGGGGGTCGGGCAGACTTGCAAAGGAGAGAGAGGAGCTGATTTTGGTTATGGGAGAGTGGGCCAGGGCTATACATGCATTTTCGCCATCTCTTAATTTGACAAAGGACGCGATTACGCGATTTGGGGATTTTGCTACATGAATGCAATACAGTGGGGGTAGCTTGGCTAAGCGATTGATTGGTTCTAAAAAATATTCCACCGTGGTGGAGCAACTTACCTTATTCAAATAGAATACTTTAAAATCGCGCGGCTAAGGCTTTATGCGAAGGCCAACTTTCAAAAACGCCAGTTTACTCAATATACGATTGTATGACTTCACCACCTATATAAGGGTGTCGCCAGAGAGGCGCTGGTAAGTATTCACCATGCTATGTGGTCACGTGGTACTTCGCGTTGTTCGAAATTTCTTGTCGCGCCCCGTTCGTTTCAACCGCGACATTTTTAACAAAAAATTAACGCTCAAAAAGCCAACTCAACATTGATCCCAATGCATATCGCGCGCTGTGCCACTTCAAAGGGCGGCCTACACGCAAGAGAGAAGCGCCCTACGGTAAGTTGGAGGAAGCGTCACCTGCGAAAGCCACGGGGGTCGGGCAGACTTGCAAAGGAGAGAGAGGAGCTGATTTTGGTTATGGGAGAGTGGGCCAGGGCTATACATGCATTTTCGCCATCTCTTAATTTGACAAAGGACGCGATTACGCGATTTGGGGATTTTGCTACATGAATGCAATACAGTGGGGGTAGCTTGGCTAAGCGATTGATTGGTTCTAAAAAATATTCCACCGTGGTGGAGCAACTTACCTTATTCAAATAGAATACTTTAAAATCGCGCGGCTAAGGCTTTATGCGAAGGCCAACTTTCAAAAACGCCAGTTTACTCAATATACGATTGTATGACTTCACCACCTATATAAGGGTGTCGCCAGAGAGGCGCTGGTAAGTATTCACCATGCTATGTGGTCACGTGGTACTTCGCGTTGTTCGAAATTTCTTGTCGCGCCCCGTTCGTTTCAACCGCGACATTTTTAACAAAAAATTAACGCTCAAAAAGCCAACTCAACATTGATCCCAATGCATATCGCGCGCTGTGCCACTTCAAAGGGCGGCCTACACGCAAGAGAGAAGCGCCCTACGGTAAGTTGGAGGAAGCGTCACCTGCGAAAGCCACGGGGGTCGGGCAGACTTGCAAAGGAGAGAGAGGAGCTGATTTTGGTTATGGGAGAGTGGGCCAGGGCTATACATGCATTTTCGCCATCTCTTAATTTGACAAAGGACGCGATTACGCGATTTGGGGATTTTGCTACATGAATGCAATACAGTGGGGGTAGCTTGGCTAAGCGATTGATTGGTTCTAAAAAATATTCCACCGTGGTGGAGCAACTTACCTTATTCAAATAGAATACTTTAAAATCGCGCGGCTAAGGCTTTATGCGAAGGCCAACTTTCAAAAACGCCAGTTTACTCAATATACGATTGTATGACTTCACCACCTATATAAGGGTGTCGCCAGAGAGGCGCTGGTAAGTATTCACCATGCTATGTGGTCACGTGGTACTTCGCGTTGTTCGAAATTTCTTGTCGCGCCCCGTTCGTTTCAACCGCGACATTTTTAACAAAAAATTAACGCTCAAAAAGCCAACTCAACATTGATCCCAATGCATATCGCGCGCTGTGCCACTTCAAAGGGCGGCCTACACGCAAGAGAGAAGCGCCCTACGGTAAGTTGGAGGAAGCGTCACCTGCGAAAGCCACGGGGGTCGGGCAGACTTGCAAAGGAGAGAGAGGAGCTGATTTTGGTTATGGGAGAGTGGGCCAGGGCTATACATGCATTTTCGCCATCTCTTAATTTGACAAAGGACGCGATTACGCGATTTGGGGATTTTGCTACATGAATGCAATACAGTGGGGGTAGCTTGGCTAAGCGATTGATTGGTTCTAAAAAATATTCCACCGTGGTGGAGCAACTTACCTTATTCAAATAGAATACTTTAAAATCGCGCGGCTAAGGCTTTATGCGAAGGCCAACTTTCAAAAACGCCAGTTTACTCAATATACGATTGTATGACTTCACCACCTATATAAGGGTGTCGCCAGAGAGGCGCTGGTAAGTATTCACCATGCTATGTGGTCACGTGGTACTTCGCGTTGTTCGAAATTTCTTGTCGCGCCCCGTTCGTTTCAACCGCGACATTTTTAACAAAAAATTAACGCTCAAAAAGCCAACTCAACATTGATCCCAATGCATATCGCGCGCTGTGCCACTTCAAAGGGCGGCCTACACGCAAGAGAGAAGCGCCCTACGGTAAGTTGGAGGAAGCGTCACCTGCGAAAGCCACGGGGGTCGGGCAGACTTGCAAAGGAGAGAGAGGAGCTGATTTTGGTTATGGGAGAGTGGGCCAGGGCTATACATGCATTTTCGCCATCTCTTAATTTGACAAAGGACGCGATTACGCGATTTGGGGATTTTGCTACATGAATGCAATACAGTGGGGGTAGCTTGGCTAAGCGATTGATTGGTTCTAAAAAATATTCCACCGTGGTGGAGCAACTTACCTTATTCAAATAGAATACTTTAAAATCGCGCGGCTAAGGCTTTATGCGAAGGCCAACTTTCAAAAACGCCAGTTTACTCAATATACGATTGTATGACTTCACCACCTATATAAGGGTGTCGCCAGAGAGGCGCTGGTAAGTATTCACCATGCTATGTGGTCACGTGGTACTTCGCGTTGTTCGAAATTTCTTGTCGCGCCCCGTTCGTTTCAACCGCGACATTTTTAACAAAAAATTAACGCTCAAAAAGCCAACTCAACATTGATCCCAATGCATATCGCGCGCTGTGCCACTTCAAAGGGCGGCCTACACGCAAGAGAGAAGCGCCCTACGGTAAGTTGGAGGAAGCGTCACCTGCGAAAGCCACGGGGGTCGGGCAGACTTGCAAAGGAGAGAGAGGAGCTGATTTTGGTTATGGGAGAGTGGGCCAGGGCTATACATGCATTTTCGCCATCTCTTAATTTGACAAAGGACGCGATTACGCGATTTGGGGATTTTGCTACATGAATGCAATACAGTGGGGGTAGCTTGGCTAAGCGATTGATTGGTTCTAAAAAATATTCCACCGTGGTGGAGCAACTTACCTTATTCAAATAGAATACTTTAAAATCGCGCGGCTAAGGCTTTATGCGAAGGCCAACTTTCAAAAACGCCAGTTTACTCAATATACGATTGTATGACTTCACCACCTATATAAGGGTGTCGCCAGAGAGGCGCTGGTAAGTATTCACCATGCTATGTGGTCACGTGGTACTTCGCGTTGTTCGAAATTTCTTGTCGCGCCCCGTTCGTTTCAACCGCGACATTTTTAACAAAAAATTAACGCTCAAAAAGCCAACTCAACATTGATCCCAATGCATATCGCGCGCTGTGCCACTTCAAAGGGCGGCCTACACGCAAGAGAGAAGCGCCCTACGGTAAGTTGGAGGAAGCGTCACCTGCGAAAGCCACGGGGGTCGGGCAGACTTGCAAAGGAGAGAGAGGAGCTGATTTTGGTTATGGGAGAGTGGGCCAGGGCTATACATGCATTTTCGCCATCTCTTAATTTGACAAAGGACGCGATTACGCGATTTGGGGATTTTGCTACATGAATGCAATACAGTGGGGGTAGCTTGGCTAAGCGATTGATTGGTTCTAAAAAATATTCCACCGTGGTGGAGCAACTTACCTTATTCAAATAGAATACTTTAAAATCGCGCGGCTAAGGCTTTATGCGAAGGCCAACTTTCAAAAACGCCAGTTTACTCAATATACGATTGTATGACTTCACCACCTATATAAGGGTGTCGCCAGAGAGGCGCTGGTAAGTATTCACCATGCTATGTGGTCACGTGGTACTTCGCGTTGTTCGAAATTTCTTGTCGCGCCCCGTTCGTTTCAACCGCGACATTTTTAACAAAAAATTAACGCTCAAAAAGCCAACTCAACATTGATCCCAATGCATATCGCGCGCTGTGCCACTTCAAAGGGCGGCCTACACGCAAGAGAGAAGCGCCCTACGGTAAGTTGGAGGAAGCGTCACCTGCGAAAGCCACGGGGGTCGGGCAGACTTGCAAAGGAGAGAGAGGAGCTGATTTTGGTTATGGGAGAGTGGGCCAGGGCTATACATGCATTTTCGCCATCTCTTAATTTGACAAAGGACGCGATTACGCGATTTGGGGATTTTGCTACATGAATGCAATACAGTGGGGGTAGCTTGGCTAAGCGATTGATTGGTTCTAAAAAATATTCCACCGTGGTGGAGCAACTTACCTTATTCAAATAGAATACTTTAAAATCGCGCGGCTAAGGCTTTATGCGAAGGCCAACTTTCAAAAACGCCAGTTTACTCAATATACGATTGTATGACTTCACCACCTATATAAGGGTGTCGCCAGAGAGGCGCTGGTAAGTATTCACCATGCTATGTGGTCACGTGGTACTTCGCGTTGTTCGAAATTTCTTGTCGCGCCCCGTTCGTTTCAACCGCGACATTTTTAACAAAAAATTAACGCTCAAAAAGCCAACTCAACATTGATCCCAATGCATATCGCGCGCTGTGCCACTTCAAAGGGCGGCCTACACGCAAGAGAGAAGCGCCCTACGGTAAGTTGGAGGAAGCGTCACCTGCGAAAGCCACGGGGGTCGGGCAGACTTGCAAAGGAGAGAGAGGAGCTGATTTTGGTTATGGGAGAGTGGGCCAGGGCTATACATGCATTTTCGCCATCTCTTAATTTGACAAAGGACGCGATTACGCGATTTGGGGATTTTGCTACATGAATGCAATACAGTGGGGGTAGCTTGGCTAAGCGATTGATTGGTTCTAAAAAATATTCCACCGTGGTGGAGCAACTTACCTTATTCAAATAGAATACTTTAAAATCGCGCGGCTAAGGCTTTATGCGAAGGCCAACTTTCAAAAACGCCAGTTTACTCAATATACGATTGTATGACTTCACCACCTATATAAGGGTGTCGCCAGAGAGGCGCTGGTAAGTATTCACCATGCTATGTGGTCACGTGGTACTTCGCGTTGTTCGAAATTTCTTGTCGCGCCCCGTTCGTTTCAACCGCGACATTTTTAACAAAAAATTAACGCTCAAAAAGCCAACTCAACATTGATCCCAATGCATATCGCGCGCTGTGCCACTTCAAAGGGCGGCCTACACGCAAGAGAGAAGCGCCCTACGGTAAGTTGGAGGAAGCGTCACCTGCGAAAGCCACGGGGGTCGGGCAGACTTGCAAAGGAGAGAGAGGAGCTGATTTTGGTTATGGGAGAGTGGGCCAGGGCTATACATGCATTTTCGCCATCTCTTAATTTGACAAAGGACGCGATTACGCGATTTGGGGATTTTGCTACATGAATGCAATACAGTGGGGGTAGCTTGGCTAAGCGATTGATTGGTTCTAAAAAATATTCCACCGTGGTGGAGCAACTTACCTTATTCAAATAGAATACTTTAAAATCGCGCGGCTAAGGCTTTATGCGAAGGCCAACTTTCAAAAACGCCAGTTTACTCAATATACGATTGTATGACTTCACCACCTATATAAGGGTGTCGCCAGAGAGGCGCTGGTAAGTATTCACCATGCTATGTGGTCACGTGGTACTTCGCGTTGTTCGAAATTTCTTGTCGCGCCCCGTTCGTTTCAACCGCGACATTTTTAACAAAAAATTAACGCTCAAAAAGCCAACTCAACATTGATCCCAATGCATATCGCGCGCTGTGCCACTTCAAAGGGCGGCCTACACGCAAGAGAGAAGCGCCCTACGGTAAGTTGGAGGAAGCGTCACCTGCGAAAGCCACGGGGGTCGGGCAGACTTGCAAAGGAGAGAGAGGAGCTGATTTTGGTTATGGGAGAGTGGGCCAGGGCTATACATGCATTTTCGCCATCTCTTAATTTGACAAAGGACGCGATTACGCGATTTGGGGATTTTGCTACATGAATGCAATACAGTGGGGGTAGCTTGGCTAAGCGATTGATTGGTTCTAAAAAATATTCCACCGTGGTGGAGCAACTTACCTTATTCAAATAGAATACTTTAAAATCGCGCGGCTAAGGCTTTATGCGAAGGCCAACTTTCAAAAACGCCAGTTTACTCAATATACGATTGTATGACTTCACCACCTATATAAGGGTGTCGCCAGAGAGGCGCTGGTAAGTATTCACCATGCTATGTGGTCACGTGGTACTTCGCGTTGTTCGAAATTTCTTGTCGCGCCCCGTTCGTTTCAACCGCGACATTTTTAACAAAAAATTAACGCTCAAAAAGCCAACTCAACATTGATCCCAATGCATATCGCGCGCTGTGCCACTTCAAAGGGCGGCCTACACGCAAGAGAGAAGCGCCCTACGGTAAGTTGGAGGAAGCGTCACCTGCGAAAGCCACGGGGGTCGGGCAGACTTGCAAAGGAGAGAGAGGAGCTGATTTTGGTTATGGGAGAGTGGGCCAGGGCTATACATGCATTTTCGCCATCTCTTAATTTGACAAAGGACGCGATTACGCGATTTGGGGATTTTGCTACATGAATGCAATACAGTGGGGGTAGCTTGGCTAAGCGATTGATTGGTTCTAAAAAATATTCCACCGTGGTGGAGCAACTTACCTTATTCAAATAGAATACTTTAAAATCGCGCGGCTAAGGCTTTATGCGAAGGCCAACTTTCAAAAACGCCAGTTTACTCAATATACGATTGTATGACTTCACCACCTATATAAGGGTGTCGCCAGAGAGGCGCTGGTAAGTATTCACCATGCTATGTGGTCACGTGGTACTTCGCGTTGTTCGAAATTTCTTGTCGCGCCCCGTTCGTTTCAACCGCGACATTTTTAACAAAAAATTAACGCTCAAAAAGCCAACTCAACATTGATCCCAATGCATATCGCGCGCTGTGCCACTTCAAAGGGCGGCCTACACGCAAGAGAGAAGCGCCCTACGGTAAGTTGGAGGAAGCGTCACCTGCGAAAGCCACGGGGGTCGGGCAGACTTGCAAAGGAGAGAGAGGAGCTGATTTTGGTTATGGGAGAGTGGGCCAGGGCTATACATGCATTTTCGCCATCTCTTAATTTGACAAAGGACGCGATTACGCGATTTGGGGATTTTGCTACATGAATGCAATACAGTGGGGGTAGCTTGGCTAAGCGATTGATTGGTTCTAAAAAATATTCCACCGTGGTGGAGCAACTTACCTTATTCAAATAGAATACTTTAAAATCGCGCGGCTAAGGCTTTATGCGAAGGCCAACTTTCAAAAACGCCAGTTTACTCAATATACGATTGTATGACTTCACCACCTATATAAGGGTGTCGCCAGAGAGGCGCTGGTAAGTATTCACCATGCTATGTGGTCACGTGGTACTTCGCGTTGTTCGAAATTTCTTGTCGCGCCCCGTTCGTTTCAACCGCGACATTTTTAACAAAAAATTAACGCTCAAAAAGCCAACTCAACATTGATCCCAATGCATATCGCGCGCTGTGCCACTTCAAAGGGCGGCCTACACGCAAGAGAGAAGCGCCCTACGGTAAGTTGGAGGAAGCGTCACCTGCGAAAGCCACGGGGGTCGGGCAGACTTGCAAAGGAGAGAGAGGAGCTGATTTTGGTTATGGGAGAGTGGGCCAGGGCTATACATGCATTTTCGCCATCTCTTAATTTGACAAAGGACGCGATTACGCGATTTGGGGATTTTGCTACATGAATGCAATACAGTGGGGGTAGCTTGGCTAAGCGATTGATTGGTTCTAAAAAATATTCTTTTTTTTTATATTATTTATTGGTTAAGAAAATAGAAATGAAGTACAGCGAACGAGATAAAAGTCCATCGAAAAGTGGAGAAAAAAGGATAAAACAAGTCGGTATTGCGCTAGACGATATGGCGATAGGATCGATAATTGAGATATTGTCGATATAACTGCGATTAGGGAATATAGGTGAACATATGAGATTTACGTCGATAACAACTAGGTACAGATACTTTAATGAATTCACAATTTCATTCCGGCGTATTATACATGTGCATGTGCGAGTGTGTATATACCTACACTGGTATATTTGCTGGTCTGATGGGCAAGTGTTTTTTTGTTAGTGGGATGGTGGTGACATAATCCGGCTGTGAGGGTAGTATGTAGTTTAGCACTGTTGTTACGCTCGAGCATTATGTGCTTTGAGGATTCCAATTTTAGGGTTCTTGATTTGACGGTGAAGGTAGTGTGTAGTTTGGTTATGTTTTAGGTCATAACCCTTTAGAGCTGTACATACGGCGAGGTGTGGTGACAGATTCTGCTACGCTCGAACATGTATGTGCTTATAGTATTATCTTTGCATTCCAGTTGTATTGTTGTTGCTTTGGCAGTGAAGGCAGTGTGTAATTTGGATATTAATGGTATATTGGGGGTTGATTCGTTATATGGAACATGGGATTTTACGAAATAGCACTATTTGAAAAGTGATAATTTACTGGACTGACCCGGGGTTCGAACCCGGGCCCTATAGGTCATACTGCCGGAGCTCTAGCCATTGGGCCATTGAGTCGGTTGGTGAAGTCTCCGTGTTTGGCATTATTGTTCTATGGCTGTGTTGATGCGTGTCTCGTTTCAGTAATTTGTGCTTTTGGCTTCGATTTGGTATTTTTACTCGGTGTTATCTTCTGTGTTTAATTGTATTTGTATGTCGTTGATTATTGTTTTGAATTTTACTTTTATTTTCCAGGTTGTTTCGGTTACAAAGGCTTGTGCATCGTGTAGGTATTCGTTTTCGGCCGTTAGTTTGTTCTTTTCGTTTATTAGGATTTGTTTCGTTAGTATTAGTAATTTTTGCTTGCTTAAACTTTGTTGAAATTCGGTTGGATTTTGGTTATATAGGGTTGCATAGTGATCGGGGCGGAATGTGTGCCCGTATTCGTTTATGGATGTTTGGTTGAGATTTGAAAATATTTTTTTTGTGATATTGCAGTGGTTAAGGAGGTGATTAATGTTATCGTTCGGTCCGTGGCAAAAGTTGCAGCGGTTGATTCTTCTTTGTCCTGTTGATGTTCGGATAATATTTCTTGAATTCCTAAAATCTCCCCATTTGTAGCCTTGGTGAGCTGTTAGATAGGATGTTTCTCTTTCTTGATTGCTATAGATTTTTTTGTGTTTTTTTTCGTTTAGATGTATTTGGTTCCAGTTAATTGATGTTTGTTCCATTTTGATGTCTGTCGTTATTGCTTTTTGTTGAATTAGTACGTCGTACGCAGCCCTCATTTTGTTATTTTTCCAGTCAAAATCTTCGTGTTCTTGTTGGATTTTTTTGAATTTGTTGATTATAAAGTTCCAGGTTGGGTTTTGTTTGTCTAATTTTGGATAGTGATTCCCGAAGAGATGTGGGACTATGTTTTTGCCCTTCGTTCCGAGATTGTATAAGAACCAAATCTGATACGGCTGTGTTGGCGCTATCGTCCTTTTTAGATACATTATTTTTTCCAATTGGGCAGCTGCTATTTTTGTTTCGAGGTCTGGCATTTTCAGTCCTCCTTGTTTTTTTTTGTTTATTGTTTTGAGACGTTGAATCGGTTCAATTTTTCTTGGATGCCATAAGAATTCGTAGAGTATTTTGTTTATTTCTTTTATTATTTTTTTATTCGGTGTGATGATTCGTGCGATATGGATGGTTTGGGCTATCATCAGTGTATTTATGATATGTATTCTGCCGTAGATGGTTAGTTTTAATTTACTATATTTGTGTTGTATTGCTGTAATTTTATTTTTTGCCTTTGTCCAGTTTGCGTTGATTATATTATTTTTTGTATTGTATAGAAGGCCTAGTATTTTGATTTGTTCTTTTATATATTGGGGATAGATTTCTGTCATTTGGGATTTAATGAATGGAGTGATGGCTAGTATTTGTGTTTTGTTCATGTTGAGTTTTTGTCCTGTTATTTTTTCATAATTGTTTAATTCTTTAAATAGTTCAGTTGCACTGTTCTTGTTGGGTATGTAGAATGTATTATCGTCGGCAAACTGCTGGATTTTTATTTTTGTGTTAAATATTTTGATGGCATTAATTTTCTCGTTGTTTTTGATCATTTTGTTAAGTATTTCACCAATGCAAGTGTATAACACCATGCTCAGAGGGCATCCTTGTCTAAGACCTCGTTTTATTTTGATTGCTTCTGTGAAGTCTCCGTTTATTTCAATTTTGCTGCATATATTATTGTACATTATTCTGGTCCATTTGATTAGGCTGCTCGGGATTCCAAGAGATTTTAAAGTTTTCAAGATTAGCTGGTGGTCAACGCGATCGAATGCCTTTTCAAAATCCGTTGTTATTATGGCTAGTTGTTGAGATTTTGCTATTGCGTAGTTGATTGCTGCCGTTGTATTATAATGGATTTCTTCGATTCTTCTTTTTTCTATTCCGCATTTTTGATCAATATTTATTTTGTCTTTTAGTATTTTTTTAAACTTTGCCGTTATTACTTTGCTTAATATTTTATATTCAGTTGTCAAGAGGGAGATCGGGCGCCAGTTTTTGATGTCTTCGGGGGGTCCTTTTTTTGGTAGAAGCTTGGTTATTGCGGTTTTCATGGTTTCGGTCATGTTTTCCTTGAGGTAAATGTTAATAAAAACTTCGTGCAGATCTTCTTTAAGATCTTTCCAAAATTGTTGATAGAATTCGGACGTAAGTCCGTCGATTCCCGGTGTTATATTCTTATTTAGTTCTTTCATGGCTTTGCTGAGCTCTTGTAGGGTTAAGTATTTTTCTTCCGTTTTTTCTCTAGCAGGTGAGTTGTTGATTTGTAGTATTTTGTCTTGTCCTTCGATGTCCAGATTGTCCTTTTTTCCCCATAGGTTGTGATAAAATTTTTGTATTTCTTTTTTTTTATCGTTTTCTGTTTTTATGAGTGTTCCATTTTCATCTTTTAGATTTCCTATTTTTTGTTTTTCTCCGTTTGTTCTTTCCAATTGATAAAAATGCCTGTCCGGGGTTTCGCTGTCAGTAAGATTTTTGATTCTTGATCGAATTTTTGCTCCTACGGTCCGTTTTTTGTCTATTTCTTTTAGTTTTTCGATAGTGGTGATGTATTCTTCGTTGTGTGTCGTATCTCTGTTATTTATTCTTGCATTTATTACTTTTAGTTTATTTTTGAGTTGATTTTCTTCTATGTTTTCCGTTCGTTTCTTTTCTATACAATATGTTATGGTTTCTTTTTTAATTTTTTTTTTTAGGTGGTCCCACCACGCCAGTAGGTGTGGGTGATTGTTTTTTTTTGTTTTTTCGTTGGCTATGGTTTGTCTTATTAAGTTTGTATATTTTTCGTCTTTTAATATGTCGTTGTTTATTTTCCAGTGGTTGCTTATTTTTTTTTGGTTTGTAGCTTTGCCGAGTGTGATGTAGGGTGCTTGGGTATGATCCGATAGAGTGTGAGTGATATGTCCTGTTTTGAAAATTTTACTTGTATTGTTATCTTTTGTGTATATACGGTCAATTCTGGTTGCCATTGTTTGGGTTATTCGCGTGTAAATTATTGAATTTGGGTAGCGTTGTCTGAATGTGTCCTGAAGGTTTAACTGTGCTTTTGTGTCGCGCCATTGTTTTCGGTCCTTTGTATTATATATATTGGTATTAGTTGTATCGATGTCGTTTTCTATGAAATTGAAGTCCCCCATTAGGATGAGGTCGTCGTAATGGTTTGCGTTTTGGTTTAGGTATTTTTCTATCTCATAGATTTGGTTGGTTCTTTGTTTTATTTGTGCGTTTGCTTGGCCAGATTTTAGGTAGATATTCAGGAGTCTTGTTTTTTTATGGTTCTTGATTTCGTTTTTGTGTGTTAGTGTAATTTCTTGTATCCAGTTTTGTAGTATTATGTTTTGTTCGATGTCCCAGTTTGAATTGATTTCTTCCTTATATAATACGAGCGTACCTTGCCAGAAATGTTTTACATTTTCGTTTGTGTTAATGTTTAGTACGTATTTAAGTTTTTCCTTTTCGGCCCAATTTTTAAGACTGTTTTCGTTTATTTTGTGAGTTTCTTGCATAAGGCAGATATCGATTTCGTTTTGTTTGATGAATGTTCCTAGTTGGTGTAGTTTGTTGTGTATTCCGTTAATGTTTAGTGTGCATATCTTTAATGTTGTGTTGGTGTGTGACATAATGTTCAAGAAAGAGGGGGAAGACGCAAAGATTTAAAAGTACGATTTATATATATTAACCAATGGTGGCGTTTACTTGGACTATTATACCGGATGAGTTAACACTAATTTCGGGTGGTGTGTTCTGTATATTTCTTCGTTTGTTTTCTTCATCGTCGGTGGATAGTTGTCGTTTTCTTTCGTTTTCCAGGGGTGTTGAGTGCTGTATGGGGTTTGGGTTATTTGGTGTCGGTAATTCATCTTCTTTGGATTCTTCTTGGTTAGCTTCTTTTTTTGGCGGTTTTTTTCTTCTGTGTTTTGGTCTTTTTCTTGTTTTTTTTGGATGGTAGTTTTCGTCATCAGAAGGTTCCGTGTTGGTTGTATTGAAGTTTGGATAAAGATTGAGGAAGACAGACGAGTAGTCGTCGCTAGAAAGAGGGGGTGAGGAAGAGGAGGAGGAGGAGTGGGAGAGGGAGGAGGAGGGAGGGTTGTAGTCGTTGTCATGGTCGTCTGGTAACGATGCGATGGTTGAGGGAACGGAGTCAGGTGGGTCGGATAGGTTTGGCGGTCCTAGGTAGGGTGATTCGATTTTTTCGGTTGGAGGTGTATTTTGTACGGGGATATTTGGGGTGGATGGTTTGCTGTTTTGGTCTGGTTGGTTTCTTGCTTCTTCGTTGGTATGGTTAGATCCTGGGCTTATTGGCTTGTTATTTAGGTGGTCTGCGGAAGTTGACGGGATGTTTTCTTGTATGTCTTGGGGTGCCGGTAGATTGGTTCGTTGCGGGTTTTCGTTTATGTTTTCTGTGTCCATTTTTTCATTTCCGTTTTCGTTATCAGGGATTAGATTTTCTGCTATCTCGATAATTTCATCTTTCTTGTGTAGCTCTTTTTCTTTGCTGTGGGAATGATTTGTTGCGTTGGATTCGTTGCTTTGGTTTAAGGTGTGATTCGGGGTTGTCATGAATCCTTGGTTGAAGATTTCCTGTTTTCTTAGTCTTTCTTCCAATTGTTTGATTACGGCTTCCAAGGAGGCCGTATTCTTTGGGTCGAAACGGTTTGCTGGTGTTGACGTTCTAAAGCCTTGCAATTTTGGGAATTCTCTGTCAAAGATTTGGTCGTGTGTCTCGCTGGGTGGTTTGTTATGGAGGAGATCGCGGTCAAATTCTGGTGTTATAAGTGGTTCGTTGGGGCAGTCTTTCATCAGGTGTCCTGTTTTAAAACAGAGGCGGCATGTTTGGGGGTTGGGACATTGGCTAGCCCAATGTCCCCTCTCGTTGCAATTTCTGCATACCGGTCCGAATGATTGGCCTGGTTTCACGATTTGTATCCTGTTTTTCTTGTAGAATATTTCCGGCTGGATGTTGTCAAGCTTAGGATCTACTAAGAATAGATTGACGTAGCCATTCATCTTATCTTGTCTTGATTTGTGCGTGCAAAATTGAGTGCCTTTAGGTTTTCCCCATTGTAATTCAGACGCTATTTTAAAGATATGGTCTTGTGTCCATTCAAACGGGATCGGGAATAGGGTAATTTTGGTTTGGGGGAGGGTGGGTTCGAAAGATTTCAATTCTATTATTTGTCTATCTGATGTTCGGATTTCTTTACCGTTTTCTAGTTCTTTGTGAAGTCTATCTCGGTTATATTGAAGGCGTGGATTTTCCTTATTAAATGTTATTTGGTAGGTTTGGTTCTTTCTGTTGAGTGTCCTTGCTCCTGTGATATTTTCATCATATTTTTTCAGTGCTTGTTCCTCATCGAACAATGATAGGAAGTTTATTATCGTAAAGTTCGATGTGTTACGAACTTGAATGTTTAGTGAACGTGTAGCATTATATTCTAATATATTCATACTTGTTTGTAGGGGAAAGGCGCAAAGGGAAGAAAGATACGGAGGGAATAGTGCGATACAAGAAAGGATACAACAAACAATGTGGTGAGTGTGTTTTTATTTTTTTTATTATTTACCGCTAGACGGCGCTAGAGAGCAGTGGATTTTTTTTGGGGTTCGCCACAAACTGTTTATTTTTTATTAACCGCTAGACGGCGTGGTGTGTGTTTTTTTGATTTGTCGGTAGATGGCGCTAGAGTGGCAAAAATTTGATCAGGGCTTCGCCTCAAACGCTTAAAGGGTGGGGCGAAAAAACGACAGAGTACGAATACGATGACAGGCTGTAACAAGACAGTTAAGCTCCGCTGCAAGTTTTGGGATGTCAGGAAAAAAACAAACAAAAAGTACGAGCCAATTAGTGACGTCACTTCCGACGTCGAGGGATGAAAAATTTACAAGTATTAGAAAAGGTAGTACCACTAAGGGGCAGTAGAGATCTCGAAAATTTGCCGGGAGCTTCGCTGTATTTTTAAATACGAGTAGGCGGAAAAAGTTCTAAGTCCGTCAAGAGAGTCTCTGAGACTTCTCTCGGCGTACTTAGAAGCGCAAAAAACCACAAACACGACAAAAAATTAATAAAGAGGCGAAAGAGGAGGCACCACTAATTGGCGCACTACTAGAACGCAGTTAACCCAAGTTGAAACACCCGGCGAGAAAGATCACAAAGGCGCAAAAACTCTACAATACGATCAATAACAAATACACAATTAAAGTTAGATAGCGGTCTTTTGCTTAGAGCAAAGAGTCGGTTTTAGCACGTTGAAGTACCACAAATAGTAGAAAAGTAACAACAGGTCCCTACAAAAGCCTGCCTGCCGCCCCTGCAACTGTTTGTTACAGCGGCTGCTGACTAATGCCTTCTAGTAAGGCCTGACACACGAAAAGCGCAACAAAAACCTCTAATAGGTTGAAATTACAAAAGAGTACGTCACAAGGGTATATCCAAAAGGTTGAAAGGCTCGCAGTTGCGGGTGATCCTACGCAAATAAGATAAAGTCCGGGTGGAACAAGTTACCTTATTCAAATAGAATACTTTAAAATCGCGCGGCTAAGGCTTTATGCGAAGGCCAACTTTCAAAAACGCCAGTTTACTCAATATACGATTGTATGACTTCACCACCTATATAAGGGTGTCGCCAGAGAGGCGCTGGTAAGTATTCACCATGCTATGTGGTCACGTGGTACTTCGCGTTGTTCGAAATTTCTTGTCGCGCCCCGTTCGTTTCAACCGCGACATTTTTAACAAAAAATTAACGCTCAAAAAGCCAACTCAACATTGATCCCAATGCATATCGCGCGCTGTGCCACTTCAAAGGGCGGCCTACACGCAAGAGAGAAGCGCCCTACGGTAAGTTGGAGGAAGCGTCACCTGCGAAAGCCACGGGGGTCGGGCAGACTTGCAAAGGAGAGAGAGGAGCTGATTTTGGTTATGGGAGAGTGGGCCAGGGCTATACATGCATTTTCGCCATCTCTTAATTTGACAAAGGACGCGATTACGCGATTTGGGGATTTTGCTACATGAATGCAATACAGTGGGGGTAGCTTGGCTAAGCGATTGATTGGTTCTAAAAAATATTCCACCGTGGTGGAGCAACTTACCTTATTCAAATAGAATACTTTAAAATCGCGCGGCTAAGGCTTTATGCGAAGGCCAACTTTCAAAAACGCCAGTTTACTCAATATACGATTGTATGACTTCACCACCTATATAAGGGTGTCGCCAGAGAGGCGCTGGTAAGTATTCACCATGCTATGTGGTCACGTGGTACTTCGCGTTGTTCGAAATTTCTTGTCGCGCCCCGTTCGTTTCAACCGCGACATTTTTAACAAAAAATTAACGCTCAAAAAGCCAACTCAACATTGATCCCAATGCATATCGCGCGCTGTGCCACTTCAAAGGGCGGCCTACACGCAAGAGAGAAGCGCCCTACGGTAAGTTGGAGGAAGCGTCACCTGCGAAAGCCACGGGGGTCGGGCAGACTTGCAAAGGAGAGAGAGGAGCTGATTTTGGTTATGGGAGAGTGGGCCAGGGCTATACATGCATTTTCGCCATCTCTTAATTTGACAAAGGACGCGATTACGCGATTTGGGGATTTTGCTACATGAATGCAATACAGTGGGGGTAGCTTGGCTAAGCGATTGATTGGTTCTAAAAAATATTCCACCGTGGTGGAGCAACTTACCTTATTCAAATAGAATACTTTAAAATCGCGCGGCTAAGGCTTTATGCGAAGGCCAACTTTCAAAAACGCCAGTTTACTCAATATACGATTGTATGACTTCACCACCTATATAAGGGTGTCGCCAGAGAGGCGCTGGTAAGTATTCACCATGCTATGTGGTCACGTGGTACTTCGCGTTGTTCGAAATTTCTTGTCGCGCCCCGTTCGTTTCAACCGCGACATTTTTAACAAAAAATTAACGCTCAAAAAGCCAACTCAACATTGATCCCAATGCATATCGCGCGCTGTGCCACTTCAAAGGGCGGCCTACACGCAAGAGAGAAGCGCCCTACGGTAAGTTGGAGGAAGCGTCACCTGCGAAAGCCACGGGGGTCGGGCAGACTTGCAAAGGAGAGAGAGGAGCTGATTTTGGTTATGGGAGAGTGGGCCAGGGCTATACATGCATTTTCGCCATCTCTTAATTTGACAAAGGACGCGATTACGCGATTTGGGGATTTTGCTACATGAATGCAATACAGTGGGGGTAGCTTGGCTAAGCGATTGATTGGTTCTAAAAAATATTCCACCGTGGTGGAGCAACTTACCTTATTCAAATAGAATACTTTAAAATCGCGCGGCTAAGGCTTTATGCGAAGGCCAACTTTCAAAAACGCCAGTTTACTCAATATACGATTGTATGACTTCACCACCTATATAAGGGTGTCGCCAGAGAGGCGCTGGTAAGTATTCACCATGCTATGTGGTCACGTGGTACTTCGCGTTGTTCGAAATTTCTTGTCGCGCCCCGTTCGTTTCAACCGCGACATTTTTAACAAAAAATTAACGCTCAAAAAGCCAACTCAACATTGATCCCAATGCATATCGCGCGCTGTGCCACTTCAAAGGGCGGCCTACACGCAAGAGAGAAGCGCCCTACGGTAAGTTGGAGGAAGCGTCACCTGCGAAAGCCACGGGGGTCGGGCAGACTTGCAAAGGAGAGAGAGGAGCTGATTTTGGTTATGGGAGAGTGGGCCAGGGCTATACATGCATTTTCGCCATCTCTTAATTTGACAAAGGACGCGATTACGCGATTTGGGGATTTTGCTACATGAATGCAATACAGTGGGGGTAGCTTGGCTAAGCGATTGATTGGTTCTAAAAAATATTCCACCGTGGTGGAGCAACTTACCTTATTCAAATAGAATACTTTAAAATCGCGCGGCTAAGGCTTTATGCGAAGGCCAACTTTCAAAAACGCCAGTTTACTCAATATACGATTGTATGACTTCACCACCTATATAAGGGTGTCGCCAGAGAGGCGCTGGTAAGTATTCACCATGCTATGTGGTCACGTGGTACTTCGCGTTGTTCGAAATTTCTTGTCGCGCCCCGTTCGTTTCAACCGCGACATTTTTAACAAAAAATTAACGCTCAAAAAGCCAACTCAACATTGATCCCAATGCATATCGCGCGCTGTGCCACTTCAAAGGGCGGCCTACACGCAAGAGAGAAGCGCCCTACGGTAAGTTGGAGGAAGCGTCACCTGCGAAAGCCACGGGGGTCGGGCAGACTTGCAAAGGAGAGAGAGGAGCTGATTTTGGTTATGGGAGAGTGGGCCAGGGCTATACATGCATTTTCGCCATCTCTTAATTTGACAAAGGACGCGATTACGCGATTTGGGGATTTTGCTACATGAATGCAATACAGTGGGGGTAGCTTGGCTAAGCGATTGATTGGTTCTAAAAAATATTCCACCGTGGTGGAGCAACTTACCTTATTCAAATAGAATACTTTAAAATCGCGCGGCTAAGGCTTTATGCGAAGGCCAACTTTCAAAAACGCCAGTTTACTCAATATACGATTGTATGACTTCACCACCTATATAAGGGTGTCGCCAGAGAGGCGCTGGTAAGTATTCACCATGCTATGTGGTCACGTGGTACTTCGCGTTGTTCGAAATTTCTTGTCGCGCCCCGTTCGTTTCAACCGCGACATTTTTAACAAAAAATTAACGCTCAAAAAGCCAACTCAACATTGATCCCAATGCATATCGCGCGCTGTGCCACTTCAAAGGGCGGCCTACACGCAAGAGAGAAGCGCCCTACGGTAAGTTGGAGGAAGCGTCACCTGCGAAAGCCACGGGGGTCGGGCAGACTTGCAAAGGAGAGAGAGGAGCTGATTTTGGTTATGGGAGAGTGGGCCAGGGCTATACATGCATTTTCGCCATCTCTTAATTTGACAAAGGACGCGATTACGCGATTTGGGGATTTTGCTACATGAATGCAATACAGTGGGGGTAGCTTGGCTAAGCGATTGATTGGTTCTAAAAAATATTCCACCGTGGTGGAGCAACTTACCTTATTCAAATAGAATACTTTAAAATCGCGCGGCTAAGGCTTTATGCGAAGGCCAACTTTCAAAAACGCCAGTTTACTCAATATACGATTGTATGACTTCACCACCTATATAAGGGTGTCGCCAGAGAGGCGCTGGTAAGTATTCACCATGCTATGTGGTCACGTGGTACTTCGCGTTGTTCGAAATTTCTTGTCGCGCCCCGTTCGTTTCAACCGCGACATTTTTAACAAAAAATTAACGCTCAAAAAGCCAACTCAACATTGATCCCAATGCATATCGCGCGCTGTGCCACTTCAAAGGGCGGCCTACACGCAAGAGAGAAGCGCCCTACGGTAAGTTGGAGGAAGCGTCACCTGCGAAAGCCACGGGGGTCGGGCAGACTTGCAAAGGAGAGAGAGGAGCTGATTTTGGTTATGGGAGAGTGGGCCAGGGCTATACATGCATTTTCGCCATCTCTTAATTTGACAAAGGACGCGATTACGCGATTTGGGGATTTTGCTACATGAATGCAATACAGTGGGGGTAGCTTGGCTAAGCGATTGATTGGTTCTAAAAAATATTCCACCGTGGTGGAGCAACTTACCTTATTCAAATAGAATACTTTAAAATCGCGCGGCTAAGGCTTTATGCGAAGGCCAACTTTCAAAAACGCCAGTTTACTCAATATACGATTGTATGACTTCACCACCTATATAAGGGTGTCGCCAGAGAGGCGCTGGTAAGTATTCACCATGCTATGTGGTCACGTGGTACTTCGCGTTGTTCGAAATTTCTTGTCGCGCCCCGTTCGTTTCAACCGCGACATTTTTAACAAAAAATTAACGCTCAAAAAGCCAACTCAACATTGATCCCAATGCATATCGCGCGCTGTGCCACTTCAAAGGGCGGCCTACACGCAAGAGAGAAGCGCCCTACGGTAAGTTGGAGGAAGCGTCACCTGCGAAAGCCACGGGGGTCGGGCAGACTTGCAAAGGAGAGAGAGGAGCTGATTTTGGTTATGGGAGAGTGGGCCAGGGCTATACATGCATTTTCGCCATCTCTTAATTTGACAAAGGACGCGATTACGCGATTTGGGGATTTTGCTACATGAATGCAATACAGTGGGGGTAGCTTGGCTAAGCGATTGATTGGTTCTAAAAAATATTCCACCGTGGTGGAGCAACTTACCTTATTCAAATAGAATACTTTAAAATCGCGCGGCTAAGGCTTTATGCGAAGGCCAACTTTCAAAAACGCCAGTTTACTCAATATACGATTGTATGACTTCACCACCTATATAAGGGTGTCGCCAGAGAGGCGCTGGTAAGTATTCACCATGCTATGTGGTCACGTGGTACTTCGCGTTGTTCGAAATTTCTTGTCGCGCCCCGTTCGTTTCAACCGCGACATTTTTAACAAAAAATTAACGCTCAAAAAGCCAACTCAACATTGATCCCAATGCATATCGCGCGCTGTGCCACTTCAAAGGGCGGCCTACACGCAAGAGAGAAGCGCCCTACGGTAAGTTGGAGGAAGCGTCACCTGCGAAAGCCACGGGGGTCGGGCAGACTTGCAAAGGAGAGAGAGGAGCTGATTTTGGTTATGGGAGAGTGGGCCAGGGCTATACATGCATTTTCGCCATCTCTTAATTTGACAAAGGACGCGATTACGCGATTTGGGGATTTTGCTACATGAATGCAATACAGTGGGGGTAGCTTGGCTAAGCGATTGATTGGTTCTAAAAAATATTCCACCGTGGTGGAGCAACTTACCTTATTCAAATAGAATACTTTAAAATCGCGCGGCTAAGGCTTTATGCGAAGGCCAACTTTCAAAAACGCCAGTTTACTCAATATACGATTGTATGACTTCACCACCTATATAAGGGTGTCGCCAGAGAGGCGCTGGTAAGTATTCACCATGCTATGTGGTCACGTGGTACTTCGCGTTGTTCGAAATTTCTTGTCGCGCCCCGTTCGTTTCAACCGCGACATTTTTAACAAAAAATTAACGCTCAAAAAGCCAACTCAACATTGATCCCAATGCATATCGCGCGCTGTGCCACTTCAAAGGGCGGCCTACACGCAAGAGAGAAGCGCCCTACGGTAAGTTGGAGGAAGCGTCACCTGCGAAAGCCACGGGGGTCGGGCAGACTTGCAAAGGAGAGAGAGGAGCTGATTTTGGTTATGGGAGAGTGGGCCAGGGCTATACATGCATTTTCGCCATCTCTTAATTTGACAAAGGACGCGATTACGCGATTTGGGGATTTTGCTACATGAATGCAATACAGTGGGGGTAGCTTGGCTAAGCGATTGATTGGTTCTAAAAAATATTCCACCGTGGTGGAGCAACTTACCTTATTCAAATAGAATACTTTAAAATCGCGCGGCTAAGGCTTTATGCGAAGGCCAACTTTCAAAAACGCCAGTTTACTCAATATACGATTGTATGACTTCACCACCTATATAAGGGTGTCGCCAGAGAGGCGCTGGTAAGTATTCACCATGCTATGTGGTCACGTGGTACTTCGCGTTGTTCGAAATTTCTTGTCGCGCCCCGTTCGTTTCAACCGCGACATTTTTAACAAAAAATTAACGCTCAAAAAGCCAACTCAACATTGATCCCAATGCATATCGCGCGCTGTGCCACTTCAAAGGGCGGCCTACACGCAAGAGAGAAGCGCCCTACGGTAAGTTGGAGGAAGCGTCACCTGCGAAAGCCACGGGGGTCGGGCAGACTTGCAAAGGAGAGAGAGGAGCTGATTTTGGTTATGGGAGAGTGGGCCAGGGCTATACATGCATTTTCGCCATCTCTTAATTTGACAAAGGACGCGATTACGCGATTTGGGGATTTTGCTACATGAATGCAATACAGTGGGGGTAGCTTGGCTAAGCGATTGATTGGTTCTAAAAAATATTCCACCGTGGTGGAGCAACTTACCTTATTCAAATAGAATACTTTAAAATCGCGCGGCTAAGGCTTTATGCGAAGGCCAACTTTCAAAAACGCCAGTTTACTCAATATACGATTGTATGACTTCACCACCTATATAAGGGTGTCGCCAGAGAGGCGCTGGTAAGTATTCACCATGCTATGTGGTCACGTGGTACTTCGCGTTGTTCGAAATTTCTTGTCGCGCCCCGTTCGTTTCAACCGCGACATTTTTAACAAAAAATTAACGCTCAAAAAGCCAACTCAACATTGATCCCAATGCATATCGCGCGCTGTGCCACTTCAAAGGGCGGCCTACACGCAAGAGAGAAGCGCCCTACGGTAAGTTGGAGGAAGCGTCACCTGCGAAAGCCACGGGGGTCGGGCAGACTTGCAAAGGAGAGAGAGGAGCTGATTTTGGTTATGGGAGAGTGGGCCAGGGCTATACATGCATTTTCGCCATCTCTTAATTTGACAAAGGACGCGATTACGCGATTTGGGGATTTTGCTACATGAATGCAATACAGTGGGGGTAGCTTGGCTAAGCGATTGATTGGTTCTAAAAAATATTCCACCGTGGTGGAGCAACTTACCTTATTCAAATAGAATACTTTAAAATCGCGCGGCTAAGGCTTTATGCGAAGGCCAACTTTCAAAAACGCCAGTTTACTCAATATACGATTGTATGACTTCACCACCTATATAAGGGTGTCGCCAGAGAGGCGCTGGTAAGTATTCACCATGCTATGTGGTCACGTGGTACTTCGCGTTGTTCGAAATTTCTTGTCGCGCCCCGTTCGTTTCAACCGCGACATTTTTAACAAAAAATTAACGCTCAAAAAGCCAACTCAACATTGATCCCAATGCATATCGCGCGCTGTGCCACTTCAAAGGGCGGCCTACACGCAAGAGAGAAGCGCCCTACGGTAAGTTGGAGGAAGCGTCACCTGCGAAAGCCACGGGGGTCGGGCAGACTTGCAAAGGAGAGAGAGGAGCTGATTTTGGTTATGGGAGAGTGGGCCAGGGCTATACATGCATTTTCGCCATCTCTTAATTTGACAAAGGACGCGATTACGCGATTTGGGGATTTTGCTACATGAATGCAATACAGTGGGGGTAGCTTGGCTAAGCGATTGATTGGTTCTAAAAAATATTCCACCGTGGTGGAGCAACTTACCTTATTCAAATAGAATACTTTAAAATCGCGCGGCTAAGGCTTTATGCGAAGGCCAACTTTCAAAAACGCCAGTTTACTCAATATACGATTGTATGACTTCACCACCTATATAAGGGTGTCGCCAGAGAGGCGCTGGTAAGTATTCACCATGCTATGTGGTCACGTGGTACTTCGCGTTGTTCGAAATTTCTTGTCGCGCCCCGTTCGTTTCAACCGCGACATTTTTAACAAAAAATTAACGCTCAAAAAGCCAACTCAACATTGATCCCAATGCATATCGCGCGCTGTGCCACTTCAAAGGGCGGCCTACACGCAAGAGAGAAGCGCCCTACGGTAAGTTGGAGGAAGCGTCACCTGCGAAAGCCACGGGGGTCGGGCAGACTTGCAAAGGAGAGAGAGGAGCTGATTTTGGTTATGGGAGAGTGGGCCAGGGCTATACATGCATTTTCGCCATCTCTTAATTTGACAAAGGACGCGATTACGCGATTTGGGGATTTTGCTACATGAATGCAATACAGTGGGGGTAGCTTGGCTAAGCGATTGATTGGTTCTAAAAAATATTCCACCGTGGTGGAGCAACTTACCTTATTCAAATAGAATACTTTAAAATCGCGCGGCTAAGGCTTTATGCGAAGGCCAACTTTCAAAAACGCCAGTTTACTCAATATACGATTGTATGACTTCACCACCTATATAAGGGTGTCGCCAGAGAGGCGCTGGTAAGTATTCACCATGCTATGTGGTCACGTGGTACTTCGCGTTGTTCGAAATTTCTTGTCGCGCCCCGTTCGTTTCAACCGCGACATTTTTAACAAAAAATTAACGCTCAAAAAGCCAACTCAACATTGATCCCAATGCATATCGCGCGCTGTGCCACTTCAAAGGGCGGCCTACACGCAAGAGAGAAGCGCCCTACGGTAAGTTGGAGGAAGCGTCACCTGCGAAAGCCACGGGGGTCGGGCAGACTTGCAAAGGAGAGAGAGGAGCTGATTTTGGTTATGGGAGAGTGGGCCAGGGCTATACATGCATTTTCGCCATCTCTTAATTTGACAAAGGACGCGATTACGCGATTTGGGGATTTTGCTACATGAATGCAATACAGTGGGGGTAGCTTGGCTAAGCGATTGATTGGTTCTAAAAAATATTCCACCGTGGTGGAGCAACTTACCTTATTCAAATAGAATACTTTAAAATCGCGCGGCTAAGGCTTTATGCGAAGGCCAACTTTCAAAAACGCCAGTTTACTCAATATACGATTGTATGACTTCACCACCTATATAAGGGTGTCGCCAGAGAGGCGCTGGTAAGTATTCACCATGCTATGTGGTCACGTGGTACTTCGCGTTGTTCGAAATTTCTTGTCGCGCCCCGTTCGTTTCAACCGCGACATTTTTAACAAAAAATTAACGCTCAAAAAGCCAACTCAACATTGATCCCAATGCATATCGCGCGCTGTGCCACTTCAAAGGGCGGCCTACACGCAAGAGAGAAGCGCCCTACGGTAAGTTGGAGGAAGCGTCACCTGCGAAAGCCACGGGGGTCGGGCAGACTTGCAAAGGAGAGAGAGGAGCTGATTTTGGTTATGGGAGAGTGGGCCAGGGCTATACATGCATTTTCGCCATCTCTTAATTTGACAAAGGACGCGATTACGCGATTTGGGGATTTTGCTACATGAATGCAATACAGTGGGGGTAGCTTGGCTAAGCGATTGATTGGTTCTAAAAAATATTCCACCGTGGTGGAGCAACTTACCTTATTCAAATAGAATACTTTAAAATCGCGCGGCTAAGGCTTTATGCGAAGGCCAACTTTCAAAAACGCCAGTTTACTCAATATACGATTGTATGACTTCACCACCTATATAAGGGTGTCGCCAGAGAGGCGCTGGTAAGTATTCACCATGCTATGTGGTCACGTGGTACTTCGCGTTGTTCGAAATTTCTTGTCGCGCCCCGTTCGTTTCAACCGCGACATTTTTAACAAAAAATTAACGCTCAAAAAGCCAACTCAACATTGATCCCAATGCATATCGCGCGCTGTGCCACTTCAAAGGGCGGCCTACACGCAAGAGAGAAGCGCCCTACGGTAAGTTGGAGGAAGCGTCACCTGCGAAAGCCACGGGGGTCGGGCAGACTTGCAAAGGAGAGAGAGGAGCTGATTTTGGTTATGGGAGAGTGGGCCAGGGCTATACATGCATTTTCGCCATCTCTTAATTTGACAAAGGACGCGATTACGCGATTTGGGGATTTTGCTACATGAATGCAATACAGTGGGGGTAGCTTGGCTAAGCGATTGATTGGTTCTAAAAAATATTCCACCGTGGTGGAGCAACTTACCTTATTCAAATAGAATACTTTAAAATCGCGCGGCTAAGGCTTTATGCGAAGGCCAACTTTCAAAAACGCCAGTTTACTCAATATACGATTGTATGACTTCACCACCTATATAAGGGTGTCGCCAGAGAGGCGCTGGTAAGTATTCACCATGCTATGTGGTCACGTGGTACTTCGCGTTGTTCGAAATTTCTTGTCGCGCCCCGTTCGTTTCAACCGCGACATTTTTAACAAAAAATTAACGCTCAAAAAGCCAACTCAACATTGATCCCAATGCATATCGCGCGCTGTGCCACTTCAAAGGGCGGCCTACACGCAAGAGAGAAGCGCCCTACGGTAAGTTGGAGGAAGCGTCACCTGCGAAAGCCACGGGGGTCGGGCAGACTTGCAAAGGAGAGAGAGGAGCTGATTTTGGTTATGGGAGAGTGGGGCCAGGGCTATACATGCATTTTCGCCATCTCTTAATTTGACAAAGACGCGATTACGCGATTTGGGGATTTTGCTACATGAATGCAATACAGTGGGGGTAGCTTGGCTAAGCGATTGATTGGTTCTAAAAAATATTCCACCGTGGTGGAGCAACTTACCTTATTCAAATAGAATACTTTAAAATCGCGCGGCTAAGGCTTTATGCGAAGGCCAACTTTCAAAAAACGCCAGTTTACTCAATATACGATTGTATGACTTCACCACCTATATAAGGGTGTCGCCAGAGAGGCGCTGGTAAGTATTCACCATGCTATGTGGTCACGTGGTACTTCGCGTTGTTCGAAATTTCTTGTCGCGCCCCGTTCGTTTCAACCGCGACATTTTTAACAAAAAATTAACGCTCAAAAAGCCAACTCAACATTGATCCCAATGCATATCGCGCGCTGTGCCACTTCAAAGGGCGGCCTACACGCAAGAGAGAAGCGCCCTACGGTAAGTTGGAGGAAGCGTCACCTGCGAAAGCCACGGGGGTCGGGCAGACTTGCAAAGGAGAGAGAGGAGCTGATTTTGGTTATGGGAGAGTGGGCCAGGGCTATACATGCATTTTCGCCATCTCTTAATTTGACAAAGGACGCGATTACGCGATTTGGGGATTTTGCTACATGAATGCAATACAGTGGGGTAGCTTGGCTAAGCGATTGATTGGTTCTAAAAAATATTCCACCGTGGTGGAGCAACTTACCTTATTCAAATAGAATACTTTAAAATCGCGCGGCTAAGGCTTTATGCGAAGGCCAACTTTCAAAAACGCCAGTTTACTCAATATACGATTGTATGACTTCACCACCTATATAAGGGTGTCGCCAGAGAGGCGCTGGTAAGTATTCACCATGCTATGTGGTCACGTGGTACTTCGCGTTGTTCGAAATTTCTTGTCGCGCCCCGTTCGTTCAACCGCGACATTTTTAACAAAAAATTAACGCTCAAAAAGCCAACTCAACATTGATCCCAATGCATATCGCGCGCTGTGCCACTTCAAAGGGCGGCCTACACGCAAGAGAGAAGCGCCCTACGGTAAGTTGGAGGAAGCGTCACCTGCGAAAGCCACGGGGGTCGGGCAGACTTGCAAAGGAGAGAGAGGAGCTGATTTTGGTTATGGGAGAGTGGGCCAGGGCTATACATGCATTTTCGCCATCTCTTAATTTGACAAAGGACGCGATTACGCGATTTGGGGATTTTGCTACATGAATGCAATACAGTGGGGGTAGCTTGGCTAAGCGATTGATTGGTTCTAAAAATATTCCACCGTGGTGGAGCAACTTACCTTATTCAAATAGAATACTTTAAAATCGCGCGGCTAAGGCTTTATGCGAAGGCCAACTTTCAAAAACGCCAGTTTACTCAATATACGATTGTATGACTTCACCACCTATATAAGGGTGTCGCCAGAGAGGCGCTGGTAAGTATTCACCATGCTATGTGGTCACGTGGTACTTCGCGTTGTTCGAAATTTCTTGTCGCGCCCCGTTCGTTTCAACCGCGACATTTTTAACAAAAAATTAACGCTCAAAAAGCCAACTCAACATTGATCCCAATGCATATCGCGCGCTGTGCCACTTCAAAGGGCGGCCTACACGCAAGAGAGAAGCGCCCTACGGTAAGTTGGAGGAAGCGTCACCTGCGAAAGCCACGGGGGTCGGGCAGACTTGCAAAGGAGAGAGAGGAGCTGATTTTGGTTATG
>NC_139449.1:5407723-5451082 GCF_963924565.1 Ascidiella aspersa
CGCGGTTGAAACGAACGGGGCGCGACAAGAAATTTCGAACAACGCGAAGTACCACGTGACCACATAGCATGGTGAATACTTACCAGCGCCTCTCTGGCGACACCCTTATATAGGTGGTGAAGTCATACAATCGTATATTGAGTAAACTGGCGTTTTTGAAAGTTGGCCTTCGCATAAAGCCTTAGCCGCGCGATTTTAAAGTATTCTATTTGAATAAGGTAAGTTGCTCCACCACGGTGGAATATTTTTTAGAACCAATCAATCGCTTAGCCAAGCTACCCCCACTGTATTGCATTCATGTAGCAAAATCCCCAAATCGCGTAATCGCGTCCTTTGTCAAATTAAGAGATGGCGAAAATGCATGTATAGCCCTGGCCCACTCTCCCATAACCAAAATCAGCTCCTCTCTCTCCTTTGCAAGTCTGCCCGACCCCCGTGGCTTTCGCAGGTGACGCTTCCTCCAACTTACCGTAGGGCGCTTCTCTCTTGCGTGTAGGCCGCCCTTTGAAGTGGCACAGCGCGCGATATGCATTGGGATCAATGTTGAGTTGGCTTTTTGAGCGTTAATTTTTTGTTAAAAATGTCGCGGTTGAAACGAACGGGGCGCGACAAGAAATTTCGAACAACGCGAAGTACCACGTGACCACATAGCATGGTGAATACTTACCAGCGCCTCTCTGGCGACACCCTTATATAGGTGGTGAAGTCATACAATCGTATATTGAGTAAACTGGCGTTTTTGAAAGTTGGCCTTCGCATAAAGCCTTAGCCGCGCGATTTTAAAGTATTCTATTTGAATAAGGTAAGTTGCTCCACCACGGTGGAATATTTTTTAGAACCAATCAATCGCTTAGCCAAGCTACCCCCACTGTATTGCATTCATGTAGCAAAATCCCCAAATCGCGTAATCGCGTCCTTTGTCAAATTAAGAGATGGCGAAAATGCATGTATAGCCCTGGCCCACTCTCCCATAACCAAAATCAGCTCCTCTCTCTCCTTTGCAAGTCTGCCCGACCCCCGTGGCTTTCGCAGGTGACGCTTCCTCCAACTTACCGTAGGGCGCTTCTCTCTTGCGTGTAGGCCGCCCTTTGAAGTGGCACAGCGCGCGATATGCATTGGGATCAATGTTGAGTTGGCTTTTTGAGCGTTAATTTTTTGTTAAAAATGTCGCGGTTGAAACGAACGGGGCGCGACAAGAAATTTCGAACAACGCGAAGTACCACGTGACCACATAGCATGGTGAATACTTACCAGCGCCTCTCTGGCGACACCCTTATATAGGTGGTGAAGTCATACAATCGTATATTGAGTAAACTGGCGTTTTTGAAAGTTGGCCTTCGCATAAAGCCTTAGCCGCGCGATTTTAAAGTATTCTATTTGAATAAGGTAAGTTGCTCCACCACGGTGGAATATTTTTTAGAACCAATCAATCGCTTAGCCAAGCTACCCCCACTGTATTGCATTCATGTAGCAAAATCCCCAAATCGCGTAATCGCGTCCTTTGTCAAATTAAGAGATGGCGAAAATGCATGTATAGCCCTGGCCCACTCTCCCATAACCAAAATCAGCTCCTCTCTCTCCTTTGCAAGTCTGCCCGACCCCCGTGGCTTTCGCAGGTGACGCTTCCTCCAACTTACCGTAGGGCGCTTCTCTCTTGCGTGTAGGCCGCCCTTTGAAGTGGCACAGCGCGCGATATGCATTGGGATCAATGTTGAGTTGGCTTTTTGAGCGTTAATTTTTTGTTAAAAATGTCGCGGTTGAAACGAACGGGGCGCGACAAGAAATTTCGAACAACGCGAAGTACCACGTGACCACATAGCATGGTGAATACTTACCAGCGCCTCTCTGGCGACACCCTTATATAGGTGGTGAAGTCATACAATCGTATATTGAGTAAACTGGCGTTTTTGAAAGTTGGCCTTCGCATAAAGCCTTAGCCGCGCGATTTTAAAGTATTCTATTTGAATAAGGTAAGTTGCTCCACCACGGTGGAATATTTTTTAGAACCAATCAATCGCTTAGCCAAGCTACCCCCACTGTATTGCATTCATGTAGCAAAATCCCCAAATCGCGTAATCGCGTCCTTTGTCAAATTAAGAGATGGCGAAAATGCATGTATAGCCCTGGCCCACTCTCCCATAACCAAAATCAGCTCCTCTCTCTCCTTTGCAAGTCTGCCCGACCCCCGTGGCTTTCGCAGGTGACGCTTCCTCCAACTTACCGTAGGGCGCTTCTCTCTTGCGTGTAGGCCGCCCTTTGAAGTGGCACAGCGCGCGATATGCATTGGGATCAATGTTGAGTTGGCTTTTTGAGCGTTAATTTTTTGTTAAAAATGTCGCGGTTGAAACGAACGGGGCGCGACAAGAAATTTCGAACAACGCGAAGTACCACGTGACCACATAGCATGGTGAATACTTACCAGCGCCTCTCTGGCGACACCCTTATATAGGTGGTGAAGTCATACAATCGTATATTGAGTAAACTGGCGTTTTTGAAAGTTGGCCTTCGCATAAAGCCTTAGCCGCGCGATTTTAAAGTATTCTATTTGAATAAGGTAAGTTGCTCCACCACGGTGGAATATTTTTTAGAACCAATCAATCGCTTAGCCAAGCTACCCCCACTGTATTGCATTCATGTAGCAAAATCCCCAAATCGCGTAATCGCGTCCTTTGTCAAATTAAGAGATGGCGAAAATGCATGTATAGCCCTGGCCCACTCTCCCATAACCAAAATCAGCTCCTCTCTCTCCTTTGCAAGTCTGCCCGACCCCCGTGGCTTTCGCAGGTGACGCTTCCTCCAACTTACCGTAGGGCGCTTCTCTCTTGCGTGTAGGCCGCCCTTTGAAGTGGCACAGCGCGCGATATGCATTGGGATCAATGTTGAGTTGGCTTTTTGAGCGTTAATTTTTTGTTAAAAATGTCGCGGTTGAAACGAACGGGGCGCGACAAGAAATTTCGAACAACGCGAAGTACCACGTGACCACATAGCATGGTGAATACTTACCAGCGCCTCTCTGGCGACACCCTTATATAGGTGGTGAAGTCATACAATCGTATATTGAGTAAACTGGCGTTTTTGAAAGTTGGCCTTCGCATAAAGCCTTAGCCGCGCGATTTTAAAGTATTCTATTTGAATAAGGTAAGTTGCTCCACCACGGTGGAATATTTTTTAGAACCAATCAATCGCTTAGCCAAGCTACCCCCACTGTATTGCATTCATGTAGCAAAATCCCCAAATCGCGTAATCGCGTCCTTTGTCAAATTAAGAGATGGCGAAAATGCATGTATAGCCCTGGCCCACTCTCCCATAACCAAAATCAGCTCCTCTCTCTCCTTTGCAAGTCTGCCCGACCCCCGTGGCTTTCGCAGGTGACGCTTCCTCCAACTTACCGTAGGGCGCTTCTCTCTTGCGTGTAGGCCGCCCTTTGAAGTGGCACAGCGCGCGATATGCATTGGGATCAATGTTGAGTTGGCTTTTTGAGCGTTAATTTTTTGTTAAAAATGTCGCGGTTGAAACGAACGGGGCGCGACAAGAAATTTCGAACAACGCGAAGTACCACGTGACCACATAGCATGGTGAATACTTACCAGCGCCTCTCTGGCGACACCCTTATATAGGTGGTGAAGTCATACAATCGTATATTGAGTAAACTGGCGTTTTTGAAAGTTGGCCTTCGCATAAAGCCTTAGCCGCGCGATTTTAAAGTATTCTATTTGAATAAGGTAAGTTGCTCCACCACGGTGGAATATTTTTTAGAACCAATCAATCGCTTAGCCAAGCTACCCCCACTGTATTGCATTCATGTAGCAAAATCCCCAAATCGCGTAATCGCGTCCTTTGTCAAATTAAGAGATGGCGAAAATGCATGTATAGCCCTGGCCCACTCTCCCATAACCAAAATCAGCTCCTCTCTCTCCTTTGCAAGTCTGCCCGACCCCCGTGGCTTTCGCAGGTGACGCTTCCTCCAACTTACCGTAGGGCGCTTCTCTCTTGCGTGTAGGCCGCCCTTTGAAGTGGCACAGCGCGCGATATGCATTGGGATCAATGTTGAGTTGGCTTTTTGAGCGTTAATTTTTTGTTAAAAATGTCGCGGTTGAAACGAACGGGGCGCGACAAGAAATTTCGAACAACGCGAAGTACCACGTGACCACATAGCATGGTGAATACTTACCAGCGCCTCTCTGGCGACACCCTTATATAGGTGGTGAAGTCATACAATCGTATATTGAGTAAACTGGCGTTTTTGAAAGTTGGCCTTCGCATAAAGCCTTAGCCGCGCGATTTTAAAGTATTCTATTTGAATAAGGTAAGTTGCTCCACCACGGTGGAATATTTTTTAGAACCAATCAATCGCTTAGCCAAGCTACCCCCACTGTATTGCATTCATGTAGCAAAATCCCCAAATCGCGTAATCGCGTCCTTTGTCAAATTAAGAGATGGCGAAAATGCATGTATAGCCCTGGCCCACTCTCCCATAACCAAAATCAGCTCCTCTCTCTCCTTTGCAAGTCTGCCCGACCCCCGTGGCTTTCGCAGGTGACGCTTCCTCCAACTTACCGTAGGGCGCTTCTCTCTTGCGTGTAGGCCGCCCTTTGAAGTGGCACAGCGCGCGATATGCATTGGGATCAATGTTGAGTTGGCTTTTTGAGCGTTAATTTTTTGTTAAAAATGTCGCGGTTGAAACGAACGGGGCGCGACAAGAAATTTCGAACAACGCGAAGTACCACGTGACCACATAGCATGGTGAATACTTACCAGCGCCTCTCTGGCGACACCCTTATATAGGTGGTGAAGTCATACAATCGTATATTGAGTAAACTGGCGTTTTTGAAAGTTGGCCTTCGCATAAAGCCTTAGCCGCGCGATTTTAAAGTATTCTATTTGAATAAGGTAAGTTGCTCCACCACGGTGGAATATTTTTTAGAACCAATCAATCGCTTAGCCAAGCTACCCCCACTGTATTGCATTCATGTAGCAAAATCCCCAAATCGCGTAATCGCGTCCTTTGTCAAATTAAGAGATGGCGAAAATGCATGTATAGCCCTGGCCCACTCTCCCATAACCAAAATCAGCTCCTCTCTCTCCTTTGCAAGTCTGCCCGACCCCCGTGGCTTTCGCAGGTGACGCTTCCTCCAACTTACCGTAGGGCGCTTCTCTCTTGCGTGTAGGCCGCCCTTTGAAGTGGCACAGCGCGCGATATGCATTGGGATCAATGTTGAGTTGGCTTTTTGAGCGTTAATTTTTTGTTAAAAATGTCGCGGTTGAAACGAACGGGGCGCGACAAGAAATTTCGAACAACGCGAAGTACCACGTGACCACATAGCATGGTGAATACTTACCAGCGCCTCTCTGGCGACACCCTTATATAGGTGGTGAAGTCATACAATCGTATATTGAGTAAACTGGCGTTTTTGAAAGTTGGCCTTCGCATAAAGCCTTAGCCGCGCGATTTTAAAGTATTCTATTTGAATAAGGTAAGTTGCTCCACCACGGTGGAATATTTTTTAGAACCAATCAATCGCTTAGCCAAGCTACCCCCACTGTATTGCATTCATGTAGCAAAATCCCCAAATCGCGTAATCGCGTCCTTTGTCAAATTAAGAGATGGCGAAAATGCATGTATAGCCCTGGCCCACTCTCCCATAACCAAAATCAGCTCCTCTCTCTCCTTTGCAAGTCTGCCCGACCCCCGTGGCTTTCGCAGGTGACGCTTCCTCCAACTTACCGTAGGGCGCTTCTCTCTTGCGTGTAGGCCGCCCTTTGAAGTGGCACAGCGCGCGATATGCATTGGGATCAATGTTGAGTTGGCTTTTTGAGCGTTAATTTTTTGTTAAAAATGTCGCGGTTGAAACGAACGGGGCGCGACAAGAAATTTCGAACAACGCGAAGTACCACGTGACCACATAGCATGGTGAATACTTACCAGCGCCTCTCTGGCGACACCCTTATATAGGTGGTGAAGTCATACAATCGTATATTGAGTAAACTGGCGTTTTTGAAAGTTGGCCTTCGCATAAAGCCTTAGCCGCGCGATTTTAAAGTATTCTATTTGAATAAGGTAAGTTGCTCCACCACGGTGGAATATTTTTTAGAACCAATCAATCGCTTAGCCAAGCTACCCCCACTGTATTGCATTCATGTAGCAAAATCCCCAAATCGCGTAATCGCGTCCTTTGTCAAATTAAGAGATGGCGAAAATGCATGTATAGCCCTGGCCCACTCTCCCATAACCAAAATCAGCTCCTCTCTCTCCTTTGCAAGTCTGCCCGACCCCCGTGGCTTTCGCAGGTGACGCTTCCTCCAACTTACCGTAGGGCGCTTCTCTCTTGCGTGTAGGCCGCCCTTTGAAGTGGCACAGCGCGCGATATGCATTGGGATCAATGTTGAGTTGGCTTTTTGAGCGTTAATTTTTTGTTAAAAATGTCGCGGTTGAAACGAACGGGGCGCGACAAGAAATTTCGAACAACGCGAAGTACCACGTGACCACATAGCATGGTGAATACTTACCAGCGCCTCTCTGGCGACACCCTTATATAGGTGGTGAAGTCATACAATCGTATATTGAGTAAACTGGCGTTTTTGAAAGTTGGCCTTCGCATAAAGCCTTAGCCGCGCGATTTTAAAGTATTCTATTTGAATAAGGTAAGTTGCTCCACCACGGTGGAATATTTTTTAGAACCAATCAATCGCTTAGCCAAGCTACCCCCACTGTATTGCATTCATGTAGCAAAATCCCCAAATCGCGTAATCGCGTCCTTTGTCAAATTAAGAGATGGCGAAAATGCATGTATAGCCCTGGCCCACTCTCCCATAACCAAAATCAGCTCCTCTCTCTCCTTTGCAAGTCTGCCCGACCCCCGTGGCTTTCGCAGGTGACGCTTCCTCCAACTTACCGTAGGGCGCTTCTCTCTTGCGTGTAGGCCGCCCTTTGAAGTGGCACAGCGCGCGATATGCATTGGGATCAATGTTGAGTTGGCTTTTTGAGCGTTAATTTTTTGTTAAAAATGTCGCGGTTGAAACGAACGGGGCGCGACAAGAAATTTCGAACAACGCGAAGTACCACGTGACCACATAGCATGGTGAATACTTACCAGCGCCTCTCTGGCGACACCCTTATATAGGTGGTGAAGTCATACAATCGTATATTGAGTAAACTGGCGTTTTTGAAAGTTGGCCTTCGCATAAAGCCTTAGCCGCGCGATTTTAAAGTATTCTATTTGAATAAGGTAAGTTGCTCCACCACGGTGGAATATTTTTTAGAACCAATCAATCGCTTAGCCAAGCTACCCCCACTGTATTGCATTCATGTAGCAAAATCCCCAAATCGCGTAATCGCGTCCTTTGTCAAATTAAGAGATGGCGAAAATGCATGTATAGCCCTGGCCCACTCTCCCATAACCAAAATCAGCTCCTCTCTCTCCTTTGCAAGTCTGCCCGACCCCCGTGGCTTTCGCAGGTGACGCTTCCTCCAACTTACCGTAGGGCGCTTCTCTCTTGCGTGTAGGCCGCCCTTTGAAGTGGCACAGCGCGCGATATGCATTGGGATCAATGTTGAGTTGGCTTTTTGAGCGTTAATTTTTTGTTAAAAATGTCGCGGTTGAAACGAACGGGGCGCGACAAGAAATTTCGAACAACGCGAAGTACCACGTGACCACATAGCATGGTGAATACTTACCAGCGCCTCTCTGGCGACACCCTTATATAGGTGGTGAAGTCATACAATCGTATATTGAGTAAACTGGCGTTTTTGAAAGTTGGCCTTCGCATAAAGCCTTAGCCGCGCGATTTTAAAGTATTCTATTTGAATAAGGTAAGTTGCTCCACCACGGTGGAATATTTTTTAGAACCAATCAATCGCTTAGCCAAGCTACCCCCACTGTATTGCATTCATGTAGCAAAATCCCCAAATCGCGTAATCGCGTCCTTTGTCAAATTAAGAGATGGCGAAAATGCATGTATAGCCCTGGCCCACTCTCCCATAACCAAAATCAGCTCCTCTCTCTCCTTTGCAAGTCTGCCCGACCCCCGTGGCTTTCGCAGGTGACGCTTCCTCCAACTTACCGTAGGGCGCTTCTCTCTTGCGTGTAGGCCGCCCTTTGAAGTGGCACAGCGCGCGATATGCATTGGGATCAATGTTGAGTTGGCTTTTTGAGCGTTAATTTTTTGTTAAAAATGTCGCGGTTGAAACGAACGGGGCGCGACAAGAAATTTCGAACAACGCGAAGTACCACGTGACCACATAGCATGGTGAATACTTACCAGCGCCTCTCTGGCGACACCCTTATATAGGTGGTGAAGTCATACAATCGTATATTGAGTAAACTGGCGTTTTTGAAAGTTGGCCTTCGCATAAAGCCTTAGCCGCGCGATTTTAAAGTATTCTATTTGAATAAGGTAAGTTGCTCCACCACGGTGGAATATTTTTTAGAACCAATCAATCGCTTAGCCAAGCTACCCCCACTGTATTGCATTCATGTAGCAAAATCCCCAAATCGCGTAATCGCGTCCTTTGTCAAATTAAGAGATGGCGAAAATGCATGTATAGCCCTGGCCCACTCTCCCATAACCAAAATCAGCTCCTCTCTCTCCTTTGCAAGTCTGCCCGACCCCCGTGGCTTTCGCAGGTGACGCTTCCTCCAACTTACCGTAGGGCGCTTCTCTCTTGCGTGTAGGCCGCCCTTTGAAGTGGCACAGCGCGCGATATGCATTGGGATCAATGTTGAGTTGGCTTTTTGAGCGTTAATTTTTTGTTAAAAATGTCGCGGTTGAAACGAACGGGGCGCGACAAGAAATTTCGAACAACGCGAAGTACCACGTGACCACATAGCATGGTGAATACTTACCAGCGCCTCTCTGGCGACACCCTTATATAGGTGGTGAAGTCATACAATCGTATATTGAGTAAACTGGCGTTTTTGAAAGTTGGCCTTCGCATAAAGCCTTAGCCGCGCGATTTTAAAGTATTCTATTTGAATAAGGTAAGTTGCTCCACCACGGTGGAATATTTTTTAGAACCAATCAATCGCTTAGCCAAGCTACCCCCACTGTATTGCATTCATGTAGCAAAATCCCCAAATCGCGTAATCGCGTCCTTTGTCAAATTAAGAGATGGCGAAAATGCATGTATAGCCCTGGCCCACTCTCCCATAACCAAAATCAGCTCCTCTCTCTCCTTTGCAAGTCTGCCCGACCCCCGTGGCTTTCGCAGGTGACGCTTCCTCCAACTTACCGTAGGGCGCTTCTCTCTTGCGTGTAGGCCGCCCTTTGAAGTGGCACAGCGCGCGATATGCATTGGGATCAATGTTGAGTTGGCTTTTTGAGCGTTAATTTTTTGTTAAAAATGTCGCGGTTGAAACGAACGGGGCGCGACAAGAAATTTCGAACAACGCGAAGTACCACGTGACCACATAGCATGGTGAATACTTACCAGCGCCTCTCTGGCGACACCCTTATATAGGTGGTGAAGTCATACAATCGTATATTGAGTAAACTGGCGTTTTTGAAAGTTGGCCTTCGCATAAAGCCTTAGCCGCGCGATTTTAAAGTATTCTATTTGAATAAGGTAAGTTGCTCCACCACGGTGGAATATTTTTTAGAACCAATCAATCGCTTAGCCAAGCTACCCCCACTGTATTGCATTCATGTAGCAAAATCCCCAAATCGCGTAATCGCGTCCTTTGTCAAATTAAGAGATGGCGAAAATGCATGTATAGCCCTGGCCCACTCTCCCATAACCAAAATCAGCTCCTCTCTCTCCTTTGCAAGTCTGCCCGACCCCCGTGGCTTTCGCAGGTGACGCTTCCTCCAACTTACCGTAGGGCGCTTCTCTCTTGCGTGTAGGCCGCCCTTTGAAGTGGCACAGCGCGCGATATGCATTGGGATCAATGTTGAGTTGGCTTTTTGAGCGTTAATTTTTTGTTAAAAATGTCGCGGTTGAAACGAACGGGGCGCGACAAGAAATTTCGAACAACGCGAAGTACCACGTGACCACATAGCATGGTGAATACTTACCAGCGCCTCTCTGGCGACACCCTTATATAGGTGGTGAAGTCATACAATCGTATATTGAGTAAACTGGCGTTTTTGAAAGTTGGCCTTCGCATAAAGCCTTAGCCGCGCGATTTTAAAGTATTCTATTTGAATAAGGTAAGTTGCTCCACCACGGTGGAATATTTTTTAGAACCAATCAATCGCTTAGCCAAGCTACCCCCACTGTATTGCATTCATGTAGCAAAATCCCCAAATCGCGTAATCGCGTCCTTTGTCAAATTAAGAGATGGCGAAAATGCATGTATAGCCCTGGCCCACTCTCCCATAACCAAAATCAGCTCCTCTCTCTCCTTTGCAAGTCTGCCCGACCCCCGTGGCTTTCGCAGGTGACGCTTCCTCCAACTTACCGTAGGGCGCTTCTCTCTTGCGTGTAGGCCGCCCTTTGAAGTGGCACAGCGCGCGATATGCATTGGGATCAATGTTGAGTTGGCTTTTTGAGCGTTAATTTTTTGTTAAAAATGTCGCGGTTGAAACGAACGGGGCGCGACAAGAAATTTCGAACAACGCGAAGTACCACGTGACCACATAGCATGGTGAATACTTACCAGCGCCTCTCTGGCGACACCCTTATATAGGTGGTGAAGTCATACAATCGTATATTGAGTAAACTGGCGTTTTTGAAAGTTGGCCTTCGCATAAAGCCTTAGCCGCGCGATTTTAAAGTATTCTATTTGAATAAGGTAATTTGCTCCACGTGTTGGACCCTAGCAACTACCCAATTCAAACGGAATCGCGCTGCTCGCTGCTTTTTTGCTTTTTTTTTTCCTGTTTTCCATTTTTTCCAGTTTTTCCAATTTTTTTAGAATTATTTATTATAGTTTGTGGAGATTTAGTGGCTGTAGCAGCCCTGGTTTTCAGGTTGTGCTTAAGTTGTGTTTTCAGTTGCAGTGTGCAGTTTTTTCTTTTATGTATAAAAGTAGAAGCAGCCTTACTGTTATTGTTATTAGACAGCTAGCGGCCTTTTTTTCCCATTTGTGGGTGGCAAAAGTCCTTGGACCTCTGTCAGTCTTGCCGACGTCGTCGGCTTGACTGGCGGCGGTCCTTTGGCTCCCACCAGCGGTGGGCTTAGGGGGCTGCTATCTTAGTCCTTTGTTCTTTAATTATATTTAACGCCGCTGTTCGGCCGCCATTTTGTTTCTGCTTTGCCGCCTTTTTTTTCACAACTTTAACTTATTGGTGGGACCATAAGTCCGCCATTTTCTATCAGAAAACTTCAAATTGATTTATATAATCTAATATATATATATATATTTATATATTTTCATAACTCTTAATATTTATACACTTATTTAAATAACAACACCCTATTCGTGCTCTGTAAAACTATATGCAAATCGTGTAAAACACAAAAACACCCTTGAAAATTAACCCATTTTTGTATTTATTGAATATAACACCAAAAAATAATCGCAACATCACAGCAAAATATACATAAAATACACTCCTAGCTTGGTCAGCATGGCGACCTCTACGCTATGCCAGGATCATACGATCAACATTCAAGTCTCGACCACCGGATCATTCACCCTGGAAAACTTTTTCAATTTAATCCAAGAACGTCAACCATTGCACCACTATAAAACATCAATTATTGGCATTCGAACTCTGAACAGGGAAAAAAAAATCTTTACAATTACCTTCAAAAACCAGCAACAACACATTAGAAACCAACTACACGAAAAATACATCCGCGGGGAGAGGATTGAGGTGGACGGCACCCAAATCCTCCTCCAATCCTTTACCCCCTCCAAACCCCTATACCGTATAACCCTCTTCCCCGTCCCATTTGAACTACCAGACGACCGATTAGAAGCCCTCCCCAGCAAGCTAAGCTGGGGAAAACATAAAAATCACCAATGGTTATCTCACAGAAACCACCCAGAAATCCGAAACGGTTACGTCAACCTCAGCCTAGAAGAACCAATAATCTCAAATATCCCAACTGAAATTTCAATCTTTCAAAACCGCATACAGGTGATAAAACCAGGCGAATCATTCGGCCCGAACTGCCGATTCTGCCGCCAAAGGGGACACTGGTCCAACCAGTGTCCACAAAAAAATAACGCAAACCAACCAAACAAAAGCCAAGAGGGTACGTCATCCTCTGCGACAACCAACAAAAATCCAGAAGAAATCACCAACCAAGAAAAATACAATGAAGAATTCCCAGCTATTACAAACCAAAATGCAGCAAACAAACCAAATAAAAATTCTAACCAATCCTCTGAAAGCCTAAGGCAAGATGACGTACCCTCCGACCTATCCGACAACAACAACTCTAACCTCGTAATCGATGAAAACCAATCCAGCAATTCCGACAACGAAAACAACCACAACCAAGCAAACAAACCTGATGAACCCAAACCAGACCAGCTACACACCTCGCAACCCAATCACCTGTCCCCTTCCCGCAGCACCCTCTCTCCCCCACCTCCACCCCCTGCCCAAAACTCCCCACCTCCCCGACCCCAACGCCCTTCAACCTCCCATGCAATCATACAAAATCAATCCGTTAACTCCACCTATCACACCCCCACCCACCACCCCCTGTCGTCCACTGATATCCAATCCCCGCGGATCATAATCCCAAGCCCAACACTAGTTTCAAATCTAATCTCCAAATTCCAGCAAGAAGCTCCCAGCTCCGACGAATCTCAAAGCACTGAATCTGAAGGCCATGACCCTAGCAGTAACAAAAGAACACTCAGCACCACCGACACCCCAACCGACGGAACCCCACCCCAACGCCAAAAAAGAAAAAACAGAAAGAAAAAGAAAGGATGCTGACCAAGCTAGGCATCACACACATTCACACGAACACCAATTCCATAACAAAGCATATCATAATCGTAAACGTAACTGTAATTATAATCATAACCGTAATCGTAGTCTTTATTTCATGTATAATTCTTCCTCCTTGGCCAGTCGCTCATCATACTCATTTTCTCCACAGTGATCCCTCTCACCGAACGGAATGGACGTGGATGGCGAAATCAGGATAGCCTCTGTCAACGTAAATTCATTAAGTAAGAAACTGGACAGTGTTCTATCATTTGTAAAATTAAATAAAATAAGTATTCTGGGTATACAGGAGACACATAACTGTAATATAGATAACATAACTAAATTCTTTAAAAATAATAACTATATGCTCTACTGTAACATAACGGACTACAGATTTAATTTTGCCGGCACTGCTTTTTTAGTCCATGGCCCCTTCCTGGACACCTTAAATAACCATAACGTAACCCATAAAATAATAATCCATAACCGTATCCATAAATTAACCATAGAATGGGACCCAGGCGGCAAGGAAAAACAACAACAACTCAACATACACAATGTATACTTGCCGTCTGGGAACGGAACCATTAAAATAAAACAAAGGGCTGACATGCTTGATGACGTCCTAAACGACATCAAGCAGTCAGCCCAACATATTCATAACCATAACCATAACCATAGCCATAATCATAACCATAATCATAATCATAACACATACAAACATAACCATATTATCATCGGGGACTTCAACTTCACAGAATTCCCGAAGGACAACACAGCAACAAAACAAACGCAAAACTTGGAAACTAGAAGGTGGATAGTCGAGAGGAGCCAGCTAGAAATAGTTGACTCCTTTCGACTATCCTACCCACACAAAAAAATATATACATACGTCACACAGAAGTCAGCATCCAGGATTGACAGGATCTACCATACGAGGAGCCTGTCATCCTGGATAAAACAAACAGGTCATTTTCCATATGCCTTTTCGGACCATTCCCAATCCCCTTTTATTAAAATGAAGCTTAGCTCCCAAGCCCAATGGGGAAAAGGCATATGGAAATTGAACTGTCAATTGATGGAGAATGATGACTACAAAACATTAATAAGGGACCATTTGGAGCATTGGCAAATAAAAAAATGTGACTATCATCACATATCAAATTGGTGGGAAGATCTTAAATCATCAATTCGGAAAAAGTCTATATCATTCTCCATCAATCTAAAAAAACAAAACATACACACCCAAAACACACTCATTAAACAATTAGAACAGATACAACAACAAATCACCCCAGGAAATGAAGAAATAAATAAAAAATACCTCGAAATTAAAAACAAAATCAAAAACCATGAAAATCAAATCCTCGAAGGGGCCAAAATTAGAGCCAAAATAAAAGATTTTGAAGAAAACGAAAAGCCAAATAAACAATTTTATCTATCAGAAAAAACCCATAAAATAAAAACCGAAATTCATCAACTCGCGGACCATAAAAACAATAATACCCTAACCACGAACCCCGACAAAATTGAAAACACAATATACAACTTCTATAACGACATCTGGGGACAAAACCCCACTGTCAACAAAACCAAACAAACTCAAATTCTCACAACAATAAATAACAGAAACATATCACACACAAAACAATACATCACAACACAGGAACTCAAGCAGGCAATCAACAAAATGAATAGAGGTTCGTCTCCAGGCTGCGACGGCCTACCAATTGAATTCTATATAACCTTTTGGCCCCATCTAAAACTGGACTTGACAGAATTAGTAAACAATATTTACCTACAGAATATAATGCCAAAGTCCATGCGAACAGCCGTCGTCAAACTGATACCAAAAAAAGGAGATAAAAACCAAATTAAAAACTGGAGGCCCATCTCTATTCTAAACACTGACTATAAAATTATAACAAAATCCATTACAAACAGACTGGCGTTACACCTCCAAGATAAAATACAAAACAACCAAAAATGCGGACTAAAAAACAGGCATATTCAACATATCCACTACAATATTAAATCAGTCATACAATTCGCTCACTCCCATAACCAACCCCTAGCCATAATCCTTACCGACTTCTCCAAGGCCTTTGACCGCGTCGACATTGGCTTCGCGGTCAGAGTCTTGGAGAAGTACGGCACACCCACATACATCACAAACTGGATTAAAATCATATATAATAACATAACCAGCCAAATAAACATAAACGGTAAACTAACCAAGGAGATCGTGGTGAGGAGAGGCATACGACAGGGTTGCTCCCTGTCAATGCTCCTCTTCATCACGATCTCTGACATATTAACCCATATAATTAACCAAAATAAAAATATAAAAGGCACCAAATTTGGAAAAACAGAACTAAAACTCCAACAATACGCAGATGACTCCACATTCTTCACCACGGATGTGGAGTCCATCGGCCAAATTCTTAAAAATCTAACCCTATATGAAAAAATTAGCGGCCAAATAATTAATGCAGAAAAAACTGAAATAATTTGTTTCAATAAGGAACTAAAACACGAGGTGTCTCTTGTGTACCCAGAATACGTCAAAAAGGAATGCAAAATACTGGGAATCTGCTACGGGGAGAGTGGAGACCACGAAAAGCTAAACTGGCCAAAAAAAATTGATAAAATTAAAAACATAATCCAAATTCACAAATATAGAAACCTTTCGGTCTTTGGTAAAATAAACTTGATACAAGCCCTCATCATGTCCCAAATTATCTTTACAGCTAGAATTCTAACGATGAGGCAAAAATACATTAAACAATTTCAAACCCTCATTTTTGGCTTTTTGTGGTTCCCACTCTCCATGGAACCCGTAGCGAGGAAAAAAATAATCGCACCAGTAAACGAAGGCGGCCTATGGGTGCCAGACGTCGGAGCAAAAATAGAAGCTGCTCAACTCGAGCAGCTCAAAGACTATAAAAATTTGGACACCATCTCCGACTTCTGGCACTCATGGGTCAGATATCACCTTGGATTCAAAGCAAAATCAATAAACCCCAAATTATATGACCAAACTTATCCCAAAAACTTACAAACAAGGCCAGAATGGATCAACAAAATTTATAATCATAACATCATCAACAACCAAACCGAAAACAGCTTTGACTGGAAAGCAGCAAAGCAAAAGCATCTATATAAAGAAATAGTTAAAAATAAATATATTCCAACCACCCTCCCTCTGCAGGACTCGCAATGCAGTTGGAATACCATTCTCTTAAAGAACAATAACGTTAAATATTTTCACACCAATTCGGAACGGGAAGTCAATTATCGGATAGCACAAAAAGGCTATTTTTGGGGTAAGTTCAAAATGAACCACCAAATTTTCCAAAACGAAACGGGCAGGGTATTCAAACTGCACTGCAAGTTTTGCAGAGAAGAGGAAGACACCATAACACATATGATAGAGCATTGTCCAGTAGTTAAACAATTGGCCCGAAGACTCGAGGCATTCATCCTCGAGGACAGAGGCTATACTGAAGAACTATCCACGTCCATTCTACGATACAACATCCCAGCCCAAGGTAACACCCACCCTTTTATAATAAAACTTTCCAATATCTTTAAAATAACCTTAATTAAAGCAAAGAACAAACAGGACCTCGAAAATGAATATATATGGGATCAAACGAAATTTATTAATAAAACTTACTGGAAAATCAGAACTAAATTTAAATCTTTCACGAACATCCTGTCACCAGAGCGACTGGTCAAGTTCTACAACCTTGACACTTCTTTGGACTTTAACAGCGGCAGCGAAAATCTTATAGTATTTTAATATGTATATCTTTGTCCCTTAAATAACTATTTCTACTTTTACTTCATTTATTATTGACACTGCAATTGCGAAATCTTCAAAAAAATAATAATAACCATAAAATATTAATACCTGTATCTTAATGATCAGCCTCTACTCGATAACCGGAGAGTCCGAAACTTGACCTTTGTCCCAATTCCTATCAAAAAATTTTTTCTTCTTGTTAAAAACTATATCTTAAATTGCTTTGTGATTATATAACAAATGTATATTTCGTTAAAACAATGAATTTTAATTTAACATACCTCTAAATTTTGCTTAAAACTCTTGATCCACATAATAATCCATAGAAATAAGTCTTGGGTGAAATAATCCACTTTTAAAAATTATTTGACAACTTTTAAATCATACTCTTTTCCTTTTGTTACATCTGCTATTATTATTTCACATGCTTACTTCCTATGTTCTTCTTTTTGCCTGAAATGTAACCGCCGTCACTAGGCAATGGTCAGCTGATATAACCAAAACAATAACAATAACAAAACACAGCTGGCTGTTGCCTAGTGACTGTAATGTGTATAAACAATGTGACGTCACCGTCTCTACTGGATAATACTTATCATAATCTTCTTACCACAAACCGCTCTATAAGTCATAACCCTTTACTAATATACACAACCATCCAAAAACCTAGCCTAAAAATTTCACTGCCTAAACCTCTTTTGTGAATAAGCACATGAGGCTAAATCACGTGACTTAATAAATATCTTATTTACTTATTTCCTAAAGTCATTTGCCGCCCCTTGCCGGTTAGGCAAGGGGCAGTTTTAATTCTACATTTCTTTATTGAATATTTTTTGTGCCCTTTTGTACCTATCCTGCTTATTAAAAGCCATTTATTACTTTAATACGCATATTAAGTCTCCGCCAAACGCGGATGAATACCTAACCATTACTTAACGTTTTGCCGTCCCTTGTCGGTTTGGCAAGAGATAGATTTAATTTTCTTATGTTATATTACTTATTAAACATTTGTTTTCCTCGCCTCTTATTTTCTTCGCCCCCCTTGCAACCTACCCATATGTTTATCCGCCAACCGCGGATAAAACTAGCGCCGGCAATTCACAAACCCCTACAAGGATTGAGCCAGCGTTGAAATACGCAACTCTGGCAGTAAGTTTCAACAATCAATATAGCCCAATGGCTAAGTAGTTGGAACGCAAGACACGAGAACGCGGGTTCGAACCCCGCCGACGTTAAAACCAAACTTTTCAAAAATTACTTGTAGTCAATTGTCGTCGCCCAAGCCAAGCCCAATGCTCTGTTACAACAGATGCCTAAAGTAAGAAAAACATTAATATAGTACCTCACAAACCGCAAAACCAGTCAACCTTGAAAAACTGAAGCATCAACTCCACTCCATTAAAAATAGCGCACAAATAAAAATAACTCTACCTTCCAGAAAGTCGGCACCTAACAACCCAAAACCACTCAACCTTGAAAAACTAAAATGGTAACTGAATTTGGAAATGAATAACGGTTAAAACCCTAACATCCCAGACATAAGTAAAACGGTTTACAAGCGGCAATATAGCACTCACAGTTCCAAAATTACAAAAAAAGTAATAGCAATGAATGACCCCTTCCCATAGCATAGTTAATACACCACATAGTAATATAGCTGCTAAACCATATATTGAATTAACAACGATAAATCTCCAAGTCCACCACACTACACGTAACTAAAAGCTATTACTAGCCAAAGTCGCCACCCTTACCGCCACCTACCGGCACGAAAAAAGCTTGCAAAATAAATCCTTCGAATTATATCAAAAATTTATCTTTTTGGGTGTTTTTATTTTTTCGCTTTGTGTTAATTGTTTACATTTTTCGCTTGTTTTTATCTATTATGCTAATACAACCCCCTGAGAGAGAAAAACGGTGGAATATTTTTTAGAACCAATCAATCGCTTAGCCAAGCTACCCCCACTGTATTGCATTCATGTAGCAAAATCCCCAAATCGCGTAATCGCGTCCTTTGTCAAATTAAGAGATGGCGAAAATGCATGTATAGCCCTGGCCCACTCTCCCATAACCAAAATCAGCTCCTCTCTCTCCTTTGCAAGTCTGCCCGACCCCCGTGGCTTTCGCAGGTGACGCTTCCTCCAACTTACCGTAGGGCGCTTCTCTCTTGCGTGTAGGCCGCCCTTTGAAGTGGCACAGCGCGCGATATGCATTGGGATCAATGTTGAGTTGGCTTTTTGAGCGTTAATTTTTTGTTAAAAATGTCGCGGTTGAAACGAACGGGGCGCGACAAGAAATTTCGAACAACGCGAAGTACCACGTGACCACATAGCATGGTGAATACTTACCAGCGCCTCTCTGGCGACACCCTTATATAGGTGGTGAAGTCATACAATCGTATATTGAGTAAACTGGCGTTTTTGAAAGTTGGCCTTCGCATAAAGCCTTAGCCGCGCGATTTTAAAGTATTCTATTTGAATAAGGTAAGTTGCTCCACCACGGTGGAATATTTTTTAGAACCAATCAATCGCTTAGCCAAGCTACCCCCACTGTATTGCATTCATGTAGCAAAATCCCCAAATCGCGTAATCGCGTCCTTTGTCAAATTAAGAGATGGCGAAAATGCATGTATAGCCCTGGCCCACTCTCCCATAACCAAAATCAGCTCCTCTCTCTCCTTTGCAAGTCTGCCCGACCCCCGTGGCTTTCGCAGGTGACGCTTCCTCCAACTTACCGTAGGGCGCTTCTCTCTTGCGTGTAGGCCGCCCTTTGAAGTGGCACAGCGCGCGATATGCATTGGGATCAATGTTGAGTTGGCTTTTTGAGCGTTAATTTTTTGTTAAAAATGTCGCGGTTGAAACGAACGGGGCGCGACAAGAAATTTCGAACAACGCGAAGTACCACGTGACCACATAGCATGGTGAATACTTACCAGCGCCTCTCTGGCGACACCCTTATATAGGTGGTGAAGTCATACAATCGTATATTGAGTAAACTGGCGTTTTTGAAAGTTGGCCTTCGCATAAAGCCTTAGCCGCGCGATTTTAAAGTATTCTATTTGAATAAGGTAAGTTGCTCCACCACGGTGGAATATTTTTTAGAACCAATCAATCGCTTAGCCAAGCTACCCCCACTGTATTGCATTCATGTAGCAAAATCCCCAAATCGCGTAATCGCGTCCTTTGTCAAATTAAGAGATGGCGAAAATGCATGTATAGCCCTGGCCCACTCTCCCATAACCAAAATCAGCTCCTCTCTCTCCTTTGCAAGTCTGCCCGACCCCCGTGGCTTTCGCAGGTGACGCTTCCTCCAACTTACCGTAGGGCGCTTCTCTCTTGCGTGTAGGCCGCCCTTTGAAGTGGCACAGCGCGCGATATGCATTGGGATCAATGTTGAGTTGGCTTTTTGAGCGTTAATTTTTTGTTAAAAATGTCGCGGTTGAAACGAACGGGGCGCGACAAGAAATTTCGAACAACGCGAAGTACCACGTGACCACATAGCATGGTGAATACTTACCAGCGCCTCTCTGGCGACACCCTTATATAGGTGGTGAAGTCATACAATCGTATATTGAGTAAACTGGCGTTTTTGAAAGTTGGCCTTCGCATAAAGCCTTAGCCGCGCGATTTTAAAGTATTCTATTTGAATAAGGTAAGTTGCTCCACCACGGTGGAATATTTTTTAGAACCAATCAATCGCTTAGCCAAGCTACCCCCACTGTATTGCATTCATGTAGCAAAATCCCCAAATCGCGTAATCGCGTCCTTTGTCAAATTAAGAGATGGCGAAAATGCATGTATAGCCCTGGCCCACTCTCCCATAACCAAAATCAGCTCCTCTCTCTCCTTTGCAAGTCTGCCCGACCCCCGTGGCTTTCGCAGGTGACGCTTCCTCCAACTTACCGTAGGGCGCTTCTCTCTTGCGTGTAGGCCGCCCTTTGAAGTGGCACAGCGCGCGATATGCATTGGGATCAATGTTGAGTTGGCTTTTTGAGCGTTAATTTTTTGTTAAAAATGTCGCGGTTGAAACGAACGGGGCGCGACAAGAAATTTCGAACAACGCGAAGTACCACGTGACCACATAGCATGGTGAATACTTACCAGCGCCTCTCTGGCGACACCCTTATATAGGTGGTGAAGTCATACAATCGTATATTGAGTAAACTGGCGTTTTTGAAAGTTGGCCTTCGCATAAAGCCTTAGCCGCGCGATTTTAAAGTATTCTATTTGAATAAGGTAAGTTGCTCCACCACGGTGGAATATTTTTTAGAACCAATCAATCGCTTAGCCAAGCTACCCCCACTGTATTGCATTCATGTAGCAAAATCCCCAAATCGCGTAATCGCGTCCTTTGTCAAATTAAGAGATGGCGAAAATGCATGTATAGCCCTGGCCCACTCTCCCATAACCAAAATCAGCTCCTCTCTCTCCTTTGCAAGTCTGCCCGACCCCCGTGGCTTTCGCAGGTGACGCTTCCTCCAACTTACCGTAGGGCGCTTCTCTCTTGCGTGTAGGCCGCCCTTTGAAGTGGCACAGCGCGCGATATGCATTGGGATCAATGTTGAGTTGGCTTTTTGAGCGTTAATTTTTTGTTAAAAATGTCGCGGTTGAAACGAACGGGGCGCGACAAGAAATTTCGAACAACGCGAAGTACCACGTGACCACATAGCATGGTGAATACTTACCAGCGCCTCTCTGGCGACACCCTTATATAGGTGGTGAAGTCATACAATCGTATATTGAGTAAACTGGCGTTTTTGAAAGTTGGCCTTCGCATAAAGCCTTAGCCGCGCGATTTTAAAGTATTCTATTTGAATAAGGTAAGTTGCTCCACCACGGTGGAATATTTTTTAGAACCAATCAATCGCTTAGCCAAGCTACCCCCACTGTATTGCATTCATGTAGCAAAATCCCCAAATCGCGTAATCGCGTCCTTTGTCAAATTAAGAGATGGCGAAAATGCATGTATAGCCCTGGCCCACTCTCCCATAACCAAAATCAGCTCCTCTCTCTCCTTTGCAAGTCTGCCCGACCCCCGTGGCTTTCGCAGGTGACGCTTCCTCCAACTTACCGTAGGGCGCTTCTCTCTTGCGTGTAGGCCGCCCTTTGAAGTGGCACAGCGCGCGATATGCATTGGGATCAATGTTGAGTTGGCTTTTTGAGCGTTAATTTTTTGTTAAAAATGTCGCGGTTGAAACGAACGGGGCGCGACAAGAAATTTCGAACAACGCGAAGTACCACGTGACCACATAGCATGGTGAATACTTACCAGCGCCTCTCTGGCGACACCCTTATATAGGTGGTGAAGTCATACAATCGTATATTGAGTAAACTGGCGTTTTTGAAAGTTGGCCTTCGCATAAAGCCTTAGCCGCGCGATTTTAAAGTATTCTATTTGAATAAGGTAAGTTGCTCCACCACGGTGGAATATTTTTTAGAACCAATCAATCGCTTAGCCAAGCTACCCCCACTGTATTGCATTCATGTAGCAAAATCCCCAAATCGCGTAATCGCGTCCTTTGTCAAATTAAGAGATGGCGAAAATGCATGTATAGCCCTGGCCCACTCTCCCATAACCAAAATCAGCTCCTCTCTCTCCTTTGCAAGTCTGCCCGACCCCCGTGGCTTTCGCAGGTGACGCTTCCTCCAACTTACCGTAGGGCGCTTCTCTCTTGCGTGTAGGCCGCCCTTTGAAGTGGCACAGCGCGCGATATGCATTGGGATCAATGTTGAGTTGGCTTTTTGAGCGTTAATTTTTTGTTAAAAATGTCGCGGTTGAAACGAACGGGGCGCGACAAGAAATTTCGAACAACGCGAAGTACCACGTGACCACATAGCATGGTGAATACTTACCAGCGCCTCTCTGGCGACACCCTTATATAGGTGGTGAAGTCATACAATCGTATATTGAGTAAACTGGCGTTTTTGAAAGTTGGCCTTCGCATAAAGCCTTAGCCGCGCGATTTTAAAGTATTCTATTTGAATAAGGTAAGTTGCTCCACCACGGTGGAATATTTTTTAGAACCAATCAATCGCTTAGCCAAGCTACCCCCACTGTATTGCATTCATGTAGCAAAATCCCCAAATCGCGTAATCGCGTCCTTTGTCAAATTAAGAGATGGCGAAAATGCATGTATAGCCCTGGCCCACTCTCCCATAACCAAAATCAGCTCCTCTCTCTCCTTTGCAAGTCTGCCCGACCCCCGTGGCTTTCGCAGGTGACGCTTCCTCCAACTTACCGTAGGGCGCTTCTCTCTTGCGTGTAGGCCGCCCTTTGAAGTGGCACAGCGCGCGATATGCATTGGGATCAATGTTGAGTTGGCTTTTTGAGCGTTAATTTTTTGTTAAAAATGTCGCGGTTGAAACGAACGGGGCGCGACAAGAAATTTCGAACAACGCGAAGTACCACGTGACCACATAGCATGGTGAATACTTACCAGCGCCTCTCTGGCGACACCCTTATATAGGTGGTGAAGTCATACAATCGTATATTGAGTAAACTGGCGTTTTTGAAAGTTGGCCTTCGCATAAAGCCTTAGCCGCGCGATTTTAAAGTATTCTATTTGAATAAGGTAAGTTGCTCCACCACGGTGGAATATTTTTTAGAACCAATCAATCGCTTAGCCAAGCTACCCCCACTGTATTGCATTCATGTAGCAAAATCCCCAAATCGCGTAATCGCGTCCTTTGTCAAATTAAGAGATGGCGAAAATGCATGTATAGCCCTGGCCCACTCTCCCATAACCAAAATCAGCTCCTCTCTCTCCTTTGCAAGTCTGCCCGACCCCCGTGGCTTTCGCAGGTGACGCTTCCTCCAACTTACCGTAGGGCGCTTCTCTCTTGCGTGTAGGCCGCCCTTTGAAGTGGCACAGCGCGCGATATGCATTGGGATCAATGTTGAGTTGGCTTTTTGAGCGTTAATTTTTTGTTAAAAATGTCGCGGTTGAAACGAACGGGGCGCGACAAGAAATTTCGAACAACGCGAAGTACCACGTGACCACATAGCATGGTGAATACTTACCAGCGCCTCTCTGGCGACACCCTTATATAGGTGGTGAAGTCATACAATCGTATATTGAGTAAACTGGCGTTTTTGAAAGTTGGCCTTCGCATAAAGCCTTAGCCGCGCGATTTTAAAGTATTCTATTTGAATAAGGTAAATTGCTCCACGTGTTGGACTATAGCAAATACCCGATTCAAACGGAATCGCGCTGCCCGCTGCTTTTTGCTTTTTTTTCGTTATTTCCATTTTTTCCATTTTTTTCCAATTTTTTCCATCCGTCTTTTTTCATTTGTGGAGTTTACAATTTTAGTTCGGCTGCAGCAGCCTTGTGTTTCAGGGTGTTTGCAGTTTATTTAGTGTGCAGACTTTTGTGTTTATGTTTAAAAACAGCCAGCATAATATTGTAACTTTAAACAGTAATAGCCTTTTTTTCCGTTTGTTGGTGGTAGCACTAGTTGGACCCCCTGTCAGTCTTGCCGACGTCATCGGCTTGACTGACGGAGGTCCTCGGGCTCCTACTGGCGGAAGAGCGAAGAGGCTATTAACTAACCTTGTTAACTTCCCTACTTGGTAAAATTGTCCGCCATTTTGTATCTGACCACGCCCTTTATCTAAAACCTATAAGTGAGACCATAAGTCCGCCATTTTGTTTCTCTGTTATAAAACTTTCTATGCTCCTGAACCTAACATATACAATTGTAAACAAACTTATATTTATGCAATATCAACCGTTTATTCAAAAACAAAAAGTAAGTGTGCAAAAAATTGTAATTAACACAACAAACCGTACATCACACAGCACAAAACAAAAAACATAAAACTCAACTCTAGCTGGGCCAAGATGAGTACCTCATCTCTCACCCAAGACTCAACCATCAACTTTCAAATCACTACAGACGGACCCTTTACACTAGAAAACTTCTTCAATCTTATAGAATATGGCCAACCCCTTCACGCTTACAAAAAAGAAATAATAGGAATCCGAACACTAAACAGAGAAAAAAAAATATTCACAGTAACATTAAATAAATCAAGCAACCCAACAAGAAACCAGCTCCATGACAAATTTATCCGCGGGGAGAGAGTTGAGGTGGACGGCACCCAATTCCTCCTCCAATCTTTTATTCCAACAAAACCCCTTTACCGTATTACCCTCTACCCAGTTCCCTTTGAATTACCCGACTCCCTCCTCCAATCCCTTCCCTCCCAACAGAAATGGGGAAATTACCGCTCCCACCAATGGCTTTCCCACAAAAACTACCCGGCTATAAGAAATGGCTACGTTAATATTCAATTGGAAGATCCATTAACAGTCAACATCCCATCGGAAGTATCAATTTATCACCACCGCATCCAGGTCATCAAGCCTGGCGAATCTTTTGGCCCCAACTGCCGGTTTTGTCGGCAGAGGGGCCACTGGTCAAACCAGTGCCCTCAGAAACTACGCCAAGTTAGCGAAATTAAAGAAAACTGTGAGGATGCGTCATCCTCAACAAATACAGAAACTACAATTCAAACCAACAAAGAACAGCAAAACTATCAAGAAAATTTTCCAGCTTTAAACGAAAAACCAAATACCCTTAACAGCAATGATGCAAACCAACAAAAAGAAAAAACAAATTATACTTCCGAACGAATACTGCCAAACGACACACCCTCCGACAACTCTGAGGAAATAGAAAGCGACGACAACACGAGCCAACATCAAGCCTTAATAAGCCATGGCCCCTCTACCCCACCTCCCCCTCCCCACACCTCGTCTCTGCCCCCTCCCCCTCCCCCAACCCTCTCCCCCTCCACACACAAATCACCCCCGGACAACCTACTAACCAATCAATCCTCCCACTCTGCCTACTATACACCCACCCACTACCAAGTGCCGCCCGCCGATACCCAATCCCCGCGGATCATAATCCCTAGCCCTACTCCAGTGATGAATCTCATTTCCAAATTTTCAAAACCCCCAACATTCCAGGAATCATCTCAAGAATATTCCACCGATGAATACGACCCTTCTACAAGCAAACGGAACTTAAGTACATCTGACACTCAGACCACAGGAACGCCTACACCCCCCAAATCAAAACGAAGACATAAGAAGAAAAAATGTTGACCCAGCTAGAGTCATCTCACACTCACAACAACACCAAAATCACAACATTGTATATAACCGTAACCATAACCGTAACTGTAACCGTAAATTTAATCATAACCATAACTAGTAAAAATATTTTTCGCATGCTGCGTGCTTTAACCGTGCTTGGCCAGTCGCTCATCTTCTTTCATTTCCACAGTGATCCCTCTCACCGGACGGAATGGACGTGGATGGCGAAATCAGGATAGCCTCTGTCAACGTAAATTCTTTAAGTAAGAAACTGGACAATGTTCTATCATTTGTAAAACTAAATAAAATAAGTATTCTGGGTATACAGGAGACACATAACTGTAACATAGATAATATAAGTAAATATTTTAATAATAATAACTATAAGACTTACTCTAATATAACGGACTACAGATTCAATTTTGCCGGCACGGCTTTTTTAGTCCATGGCCCCTTCCTGGACACCTTAAATAATCATAATGTAACCCATAAAATAATAATCCATAACCGTATCCATAAATTAACCATAGAATGGGACCCAGGCGGCAAGGAAAAACAACAACAACTCAACATATACAATGTATACTTGCCGTCTGGGAACGGAACCATTAAAATAAAACAAAGGGCTGACATGCTTGATGACGTCCTAAACGACATCAAGCAGTCAGCCCAACATAATCATAACCATAACCATAACCATAACCATAGCCATAATCATAACCATAATCATAACACATACAAACATAACCATATTATCATCGGGGACTTCAACTTCACAGAATTCCCGAAGGACAACACAGCAACAAAACAAACTCAAAACTTGGAAACTAGAAGGTGGATAGTCGAGAGGAGCCAGCTAGAAATAGTTGACTCCTTTCGACTATCCTACCCACACAAAAAAATATATACATACGTCACACAGAAGTCAGCATCCAGGATTGACAGGATCTACCATACTAAGAGCCTGTCATCCTGGATAAAACAAACAGGTCATTTTCCATATGCCTTTTCGGACCATTCCCAATCCCCTTTTATTAAAATGAAGCTTAGCTCCCAAGCCCAATGGGGAAAAGGCATATGGAAATTGAACTGTCAATTGATGGAGAATGATGACTACAAAACATTAATAAGGGACCATTTGGAGCATTGGCAAATAAAAAAATGTGACTATCATCACATATCAAATTGGTGGGAAGATCTTAAATCATCAATTCGGAAAAAGTCTATATCATTCTCCATCAATCTAAAAAAACAAAACATACACACCCAAAACACACTCATTAAACAATTGGAACAGATACAACAACAAATCACCCCAGGAAATGAAGAAATAAATAAAAAATACCTCGAAATTAAAAACAAAATCAAAAACCATGAAAATCAAATCCTCGAAGGGGCCAAAATTAGAGCCAAAATAAAAGATTTTGAAGAAAACGAAAAGCCAAATAAACAATTTTATCTATCAGAAAAAACCCATAAAATAAAAACCGAAATCCATCAACTCGCGGACCATAAAAACAATAATACCCTAACCACAAACCCCGACAAAATTGAAAACATAATATACAACTTCTATAACGACATCTGGGGACAAAACCCCACTGTCAACAAAACCAAACAAACTCAAATTCTCACAACAATAAATAACAGAAACATATCACACACAAAACAATACATCACAACACAGGAACTCAAGCAGGCAATCAACAAAATGAATAGAGGTTCGTCTCCAGGCTGCGACGGCCTACCAATTGAATTCTATATAACCTTTTGGCCCCACCTAAAACTGGACTTGACAGAATTAGTAAACAATATTTACCTACAGAATATAATGCCAAAGTCCATGCGAACAGCCGTCGTCAAACTGATACCAAAAAAAGGAGATAAAAACCAAATTAAAAACTGGAGGCCCATCTCTATTCTAAACACTGACTATAAAATTATAACAAAATCCATTACAAACAGACTGGCGTTACACCTCCAAGATAAAATACAAAACAACCAAAAATGCGGACTAAAAAACAGGCAGATTCAACATATCCACTACAATATTAAATCAGTCATACAATTCGCTCACTCCCATAACCAACCCCTAGCCATAATCCTTACCGACTTCTCCAAGGCCTTTGACCGCGTCGACATTGGCTTCGCGGTCAGAGTCTTGGAGAAGTACGGCACACCCACATACATCACAAACTGGATTAAAATCATATATAATAACATAACCAGCCAAATAAACATAAACGGTAAACTAACCAAGGAGATCGTGGTGAGGAGAGGCATACGACAGGGTTGCTCCCTGTCAATGCTCCTCTTCATCACGATCGCTGACATATTAACGCATATAATTAACCAAAATAAAAATATAAAAGGCACCAAATTTGGAAAAACAGAACTAAAACTCCAACAATACGCAGATGACTCCACTTTCTTCACCACGGATGTGGAGTCCATCGGCCAAATTCTTAAAAATCTAACCCTATATGAAAAAATTAGCGGCCAAATAATTAATGCAGAAAAAACTGAAATAATTTGTTTCAATAAGGAACTAAAACACGAGGTGTCTCTTGTGTACCCAGAATACGTCAAAAAGGAATGCAAAATACTAGGTATCTGCTACGGGGAAAGTGGAGACCACGAAAAGCTAAACTGGCCAAAAAAAATTGATAAAGTTAAAAAAATAATCCAAATTCACAAATATAGAAACCTTTCGGTCTTTGGTAAAATAAACTTAATACAAGCCCTCGTCATGTCCCAAATTATCTTTACAGCTAGAATTCTAACGATGAGGCAAAAATACATTAAACAATTTCAAACCCTCATTTTTGGCTTTTTGTGGTTTCCACTCTCCATGGAACCCGTAGCGAGAAAAAAAATAATCGCACCGGTAAAAGAAGGCGGCCTATGGGTGCCAGATGTCGGAGCTAAAATAGAAGCTGCTCAACTCGAGCAGCTCAAAGATTATAAAAATTTGGACACCATCTCCGACTTCTGGCACTCATGGGTCAGATACCACCTTGGATTCAAAGCAAAATCAATAAACCCCAAATTATATAACCAAACTTATCCAAAAAATTTACAAACAAGGCCAGAATGGATCAACAAAATTTATAATCATAACATCATCAACAGCCAAACTGCAAACAGCTTTGACTGGGAAACAGCAAAACAAAAGCATCTATATAAAGAAATAGTTAAAAATAAATATATTCCAACCACCCTCCCTCTGCAGGACTCGCAATGCAGTTGGAATACCATTCTCTTAAAGAACAATAACGTTAAATATTTTCACACCAATTCGGAACGGGAAGTCAATTATCGGATAGCACAAAAAGGCTATTTTTGGGGTAAGTTCAAAATGAACCGCCAAATTTTCCAAAACGAAACGGGCAGGGTATTCAAACTGCACTGCAAGCTTTGCAGAGATGAGGAAGACACCATAACACATATGATAGAGCATTGTCCAGTAGTTAAACAATTGGCCCGAAGACTCGAGGCATTCATCCTCGAGGACAGAGGCTATACTGAAGAACTATCCACGTCCATTCTACGATACAACTGCCCAGCCCAAGGTAACACCCACCCTTTTATAATCAAACTAGCTAATATCTTTAAAATTACCCTAATCAAAGCAAAACAAAAACAAGATTTCGAAAACGACTATATATGGGATCAAACGAAATTTATCAATAAAACATACTGGAAAATCAGAACCAAATTTAAATCTTTCGCGAGCATTTTGTCACCAGAGCGACTGGTCAAGTTCTACAACCTTGACACTCCTGTGGAATTTAACAGCGGCAGCGAAAATCTTATAGTATTTTAATATGTATATCTTTCTCGCTTAAATAATTAATATAACCCTTACTTTTCCAAATATTCACCCCTTAATAAATTCGCTTCAATTCTATTATAACTTTTTTATCAGCTTTTAAACCTTATCTAATATTCATTACCATGTTCATTATCATCACATTTATCATATTGCTGTAATTGACATTGTTATTAATATACTTTAACCATAAAAACAAAAATTACATAATGTAAAAATAATTAAATTAAATACTATTACCTTTTCTTATTCTGCTTAGCCTCTGGCAGTCCCTGTGAGAGCTGAAATACCTTCTTCTTGTGCTCCATCTTTTAAGACACTAAAAATAATTTTTTGCCTTTATTACCTACTAAAAATTTCCTGTATATTTTTTGCGCGTGTACATATTAATTGAGTAGGCCCACCGTAAACTAAAGAAACTCACCTCATAAAAGTAAATCCAAAATCTTGTATCCCTCCACCATGAAATAATCCTATTAAATTATCACTTGCAGAAATATTCCAACATGAGAATACTTCTTGACAATCCCATATTGTTTTCGTATTTTATTCTTAATTTCTTTCAATTGTACACTTATTTTTTATGCCTATTTTCCTGAAATGTAACCGCCGTCACTAGGCAATGGTCAGCTGATATAACCAAAACAAAAAACAATAACAAAACACAGCTGGCTGTTGCCTAGTGACTGTAATGTTTATAAACAACGTGACGTCACTCCTTTGATTCACAACTGCAACCTAAATTTACCCACCGTTAACCCTAATAAAGCAATCATAAAACGCCCTTCAATACATCTAGCCCTTACAAACCTGGCTTAAAAAACTTTCTACTGCATGAACTTCTCGCCGAAAACGCATGAGCCTAAGTCACGTGACTTAATACACATTTACTTAACCCTTCATTAAAGCGCCCTTCGCCACCCCTTGCCGTTTCGATAAGGGGCAGATATATTTCATAATTAATTTCTGTACATATTTTGAGTATTTTCTTGTCTTTTCTCTACCTAAATCTGCTTTAAACATAAACAATACGCTTATTAAGCCTCCGCAAAGCGCGGATAAATATAATTTTCCTTTAAAAAGTTTTGCCGTCCCTTGCCGGTTTGGCAAGGGATAGACTTATTTTCCGTGCTCTATCTTACTGTTTCAATGTTTTTTCATGTTTCACAAACGTCGCTTTACGCAACTTCCCATTATTTTCCCTTGTCACTCCGCAAACCGCGGATGACTTCCAGCTAGCCCAGCCTAAACAGCCGCTTAAATCGAAACTAGTGATTCGTATACGTTCTTTTCACCGCCTCTTCACAATAACTGAATAGCCGAGTGGCTAAGTAGTCGGAACGCAAGTCACGAGAACGCGGGTTCGAACCCCGCCGACGTTAAAGCCAAACTTTTCAAATTACTTGTAGTCAATTGTCGTCGCCCAAGCCAAGCCCAATGCTCTGTTACAACAGATGCCTAAAGTAAGAAAAACATTAATATAATACCTCACAAACCGCAAAACCAGTCAACCTTGAAAAACTGAAGCATCAACTCCACTCCATTAAAAATAGCGCACAAATAAAAATAACTCTACTTTCCAGAAAGTCGGCACCTAACAACCCAAAACCACTCAACCTTGAAAAACTAAAATGGTAACTGAATTTGGAAATGAATAACAGTTAAAACCCTAACATCCCAGACATAAGTAAAACGGATTACAAGCGGCAATATAGCACTCACAGTTACAAAATTACAAAAAAAGTAATAGCAATGAATGACCCTTTCCCATAGCATATTTAATACACCACATAGTAATATAGCTGCTAAACCATATATTGAATTAACAACGCTAAATTTCCAAGTCCACCACACTACACGTAATTAAAAGCTATTACTAGTCAAAGTCGCCACCCTTACCGCCACCTACCGGCACGAAAAAAGCATGCAAAATAAATCCTTCGAATTATATTAAAAATTTATCTTTTTGGGTGTTTTTATTTTTTCGCTTTGTGTTAATTGTTTACATTTTTCGCTTGTTTTTATCTATTATGCTAATACAACCCCCTGAGAGAGAAAAAAACGGTGGAATATTTTTTAGAACCAATCAATCGCTTAGCCAAGCTACCCCCACTGTATTGCATTCATGTAGCAAAATCCCCAAATCGCGTAATCGCGTCCTTTGTCAAATTAAGAGATGGCGAAAATGCATGTATAGCCCTGGCCCACTCTCCCATAACCAAAATCAGCTCCTCTCTCTCCTTTGCAAGTCTGCCCGACCCCCGTGGCTTTCGCAGGTGACGCTTCCTCCAACTTACCGTAGGGCGCTTCTCTCTTGCGTGTAGGCCGCCCTTTGAAGTGGCACAGCGCGCGATATGCATTGGGATCAATGTTGAGTTGGCTTTTTGAGCGTTAATTTTTTGTTAAAAATGTCGCGGTTGAAACGAACGGGGCGCGACAAGAAATTTCGAACAACGCGAAGTACCACGTGACCACATAGCATGGTGAATACTTACCAGCGCCTCTCTGGCGACACCCTTATATAGGTGGTGAAGTCATACAATCGTATATTGAGTAAACTGGCGTTTTTGAAAGTTGGCCTTCGCATAAAGCCTTAGCCGCGCGATTTTAAAGTATTCTATTTGAATAAGGTAAGTTGCTCCACCACGGTGGAATATTTTTTAGAACCAATCAATCGCTTAGCCAAGCTACCCCCACTGTATTGCATTCATGTAGCAAAATCCCCAAATCGCGTAATCGCGTCCTTTGTCAAATTAAGAGATGGCGAAAATGCATGTATAGCCCTGGCCCACTCTCCCATAACCAAAATCAGCTCCTCTCTCTCCTTTGCAAGTCTGCCCGACCCCCGTGGCTTTCGCAGGTGACGCTTCCTCCAACTTACCGTAGGGCGCTTCTCTCTTGCGTGTAGGCCGCCCTTTGAAGTGGCACAGCGCGCGATATGCATTGGGATCAATGTTGAGTTGGCTTTTTGAGCGTTAATTTTTTGTTAAAAATGTCGCGGTTGAAACGAACGGGGCGCGACAAGAAATTTCGAACAACGCGAAGTACCACGTGACCACATAGCATGGTGAATACTTACCAGCGCCTCTCTGGCGACACCCTTATATAGGTGGTGAAGTCATACAATCGTATATTGAGTAAACTGGCGTTTTTGAAAGTTGGCCTTCGCATAAAGCCTTAGCCGCGCGATTTTAAAGTATTCTATTTGAATAAGGTAAGTTGCTCCACCACGGTGGAATATTTTTTAGAACCAATCAATCGCTTAGCCAAGCTACCCCCACTGTATTGCATTCATGTAGCAAAATCCCCAAATCGCGTAATCGCGTCCTTTGTCAAATTAAGAGATGGCGAAAATGCATGTATAGCCCTGGCCCACTCTCCCATAACCAAAATCAGCTCCTCTCTCTCCTTTGCAAGTCTGCCCGACCCCCGTGGCTTTCGCAGGTGACGCTTCCTCCAACTTACCGTAGGGCGCTTCTCTCTTGCGTGTAGGCCGCCCTTTGAAGTGGCACAGCGCGCGATATGCATTGGGATCAATGTTGAGTTGGCTTTTTGAGCGTTAATTTTTTGTTAAAAATGTCGCGGTTGAAACGAACGGGGCGCGACAAGAAATTTCGAACAACGCGAAGTACCACGTGACCACATAGCATGGTGAATACTTACCAGCGCCTCTCTGGCGACACCCTTATATAGGTGGTGAAGTCATACAATCGTATATTGAGTAAACTGGCGTTTTTGAAAGTTGGCCTTCGCATAAAGCCTTAGCCGCGCGATTTTAAAGTATTCTATTTGAATAAGGTAAGTTGCTCCACCACGGTGGAATATTTTTTAGAACCAATCAATCGCTTAGCCAAGCTACCCCCACTGTATTGCATTCATGTAGCAAAATCCCCAAATCGCGTAATCGCGTCCTTTGTCAAATTAAGAGATGGCGAAAATGCATGTATAGCCCTGGCCCACTCTCCCATAACCAAAATCAGCTCCTCTCTCTCCTTTGCAAGTCTGCCCGACCCCCGTGGCTTTCGCAGGTGACGCTTCCTCCAACTTACCGTAGGGCGCTTCTCTCTTGCGTGTAGGCCGCCCTTTGAAGTGGCACAGCGCGCGATATGCATTGGGATCAATGTTGAGTTGGCTTTTTGAGCGTTAATTTTTTGTTAAAAATGTCGCGGTTGAAACGAACGGGGCGCGACAAGAAATTTCGAACAACGCGAAGTACCACGTGACCACATAGCATGGTGAATACTTACCAGCGCCTCTCTGGCGACACCCTTATATAGGTGGTGAAGTCATACAATCGTATATTGAGTAAACTGGCGTTTTTGAAAGTTGGCCTTCGCATAAAGCCTTAGCCGCGCGATTTTAAAGTATTCTATTTGAATAAGGTAAGTTGCTCCACCACGGTGGAATATTTTTTAGAACCAATCAATCGCTTAGCCAAGCTACCCCCACTGTATTGCATTCATGTAGCAAAATCCCCAAATCGCGTAATCGCGTCCTTTGTCAAATTAAGAGATGGCGAAAATGCATGTATAGCCCTGGCCCACTCTCCCATAACCAAAATCAGCTCCTCTCTCTCCTTTGCAAGTCTGCCCGACCCCCGTGGCTTTCGCAGGTGACGCTTCCTCCAACTTACCGTAGGGCGCTTCTCTCTTGCGTGTAGGCCGCCCTTTGAAGTGGCACAGCGCGCGATATGCATTGGGATCAATGTTGAGTTGGCTTTTTGAGCGTTAATTTTTTGTTAAAAATGTCGCGGTTGAAACGAACGGGGCGCGACAAGAAATTTCGAACAACGCGAAGTACCACGTGACCACATAGCATGGTGAATACTTACCAGCGCCTCTCTGGCGACACCCTTATATAGGTGGTGAAGTCATACAATCGTATATTGAGTAAACTGGCGTTTTTGAAAGTTGGCCTTCGCATAAAGCCTTAGCCGCGCGATTTTAAAGTATTCTATTTGAATAAGGTAAGTTGCTCCACCACGGTGGAATATTTTTTAGAACCAATCAATCGCTTAGCCAAGCTACCCCCACTGTATTGCATTCATGTAGCAAAATCCCCAAATCGCGTAATCGCGTCCTTTGTCAAATTAAGAGATGGCGAAAATGCATGTATAGCCCTGGCCCACTCTCCCATAACCAAAATCAGCTCCTCTCTCTCCTTTGCAAGTCTGCCCGACCCCCGTGGCTTTCGCAGGTGACGCTTCCTCCAACTTACCGTAGGGCGCTTCTCTCTTGCGTGTAGGCCGCCCTTTGAAGTGGCACAGCGCGCGATATGCATTGGGATCAATGTTGAGTTGGCTTTTTGAGCGTTAATTTTTTGTTAAAAATGTCGCGGTTGAAACGAACGGGGCGCGACAAGAAATTTCGAACAACGCGAAGTACCACGTGACCACATAGCATGGTGAATACTTACCAGCGCCTCTCTGGCGACACCCTTATATAGGTGGTGAAGTCATACAATCGTATATTGAGTAAACTGGCGTTTTTGAAAGTTGGCCTTCGCATAAAGCCTTAGCCGCGCGATTTTAAAGTATTCTATTTGAATAAGGTAAGTTGCTCCACCACGGTGGAATATTTTTTAGAACCAATCAATCGCTTAGCCAAGCTACCCCCACTGTATTGCATTCATGTAGCAAAATCCCCAAATCGCGTAATCGCGTCCTTTGTCAAATTAAGAGATGGCGAAAATGCATGTATAGCCCTGGCCCACTCTCCCATAACCAAAATCAGCTCCTCTCTCTCCTTTGCAAGTCTGCCCGACCCCCGTGGCTTTCGCAGGTGACGCTTCCTCCAACTTACCGTAGGGCGCTTCTCTCTTGCGTGTAGGCCGCCCTTTGAAGTGGCACAGCGCGCGATATGCATTGGGATCAATGTTGAGTTGGCTTTTTGAGCGTTAATTTTTTGTTAAAAATGTCGCGGTTGAAACGAACGGGGCGCGACAAGAAATTTCGAACAACGCGAAGTACCACGTGACCACATAGCATGGTGAATACTTACCAGCGCCTCTCTGGCGACACCCTTATATAGGTGGTGAAGTCATACAATCGTATATTGAGTAAACTGGCGTTTTTGAAAGTTGGCCTTCGCATAAAGCCTTAGCCGCGCGATTTTAAAGTATTCTATTTGAATAAGGTAAGTTGCTCCACCACGGTGGAATATTTTTTAGAACCAATCAATCGCTTAGCCAAGCTACCCCCACTGTATTGCATTCATGTAGCAAAATCCCCAAATCGCGTAATCGCGTCCTTTGTCAAATTAAGAGATGGCGAAAATGCATGTATAGCCCTGGCCCACTCTCCCATAACCAAAATCAGCTCCTCTCTCTCCTTTGCAAGTCTGCCCGACCCCCGTGGCTTTCGCAGGTGACGCTTCCTCCAACTTACCGTAGGGCGCTTCTCTCTTGCGTGTAGGCCGCCCTTTGAAGTGGCACAGCGCGCGATATGCATTGGGATCAATGTTGAGTTGGCTTTTTGAGCGTTAATTTTTTGTTAAAAATGTCGCGGTTGAAACGAACGGGGCGCGACAAGAAATTTCGAACAACGCGAAGTACCACGTGACCACATAGCATGGTGAATACTTACCAGCGCCTCTCTGGCGACACCCTTATATAGGTGGTGAAGTCATACAATCGTATATTGAGTAAACTGGCGTTTTTGAAAGTTGGCCTTCGCATAAAGCCTTAGCCGCGCGATTTTAAAGTATTCTATTTGAATAAGGTAAGTTGCTCCACCACGGTGGAATATTTTTTAGAACCAATCAATCGCTTAGCCAAGCTACCCCCACTGTATTGCATTCATGTAGCAAAATCCCCAAATCGCGTAATCGCGTCCTTTGTCAAATTAAGAGATGGCGAAAATGCATGTATAGCCCTGGCCCACTCTCCCATAACCAAAATCAGCTCCTCTCTCTCCTTTGCAAGTCTGCCCGACCCCCGTGGCTTTCGCAGGTGACGCTTCCTCCAACTTACCGTAGGGCGCTTCTCTCTTGCGTGTAGGCCGCCCTTTGAAGTGGCACAGCGCGCGATATGCATTGGGATCAATGTTGAGTTGGCTTTTTGAGCGTTAATTTTTTGTTAAAAATGTCGCGGTTGAAACGAACGGGGCGCGACAAGAAATTTCGAACAACGCGAAGTACCACGTGACCACATAGCATGGTGAATACTTACCAGCGCCTCTCTGGCGACACCCTTATATAGGTGGTGAAGTCATACAATCGTATATTGAGTAAACTGGCGTTTTTGAAAGTTGGCCTTCGCATAAAGCCTTAGCCGCGCGATTTTAAAGTATTCTATTTGAATAAGGTAAGTTGCTCCACCACGGTGGAATATTTTTTAGAACCAATCAATCGCTTAGCCAAGCTACCCCCACTGTATTGCATTCATGTAGCAAAATCCCCAAATCGCGTAATCGCGTCCTTTGTCAAATTAAGAGATGGCGAAAATGCATGTATAGCCCTGGCCCACTCTCCCATAACCAAAATCAGCTCCTCTCTCTCCTTTGCAAGTCTGCCCGACCCCCGTGGCTTTCGCAGGTGACGCTTCCTCCAACTTACCGTAGGGCGCTTCTCTCTTGCGTGTAGGCCGCCCTTTGAAGTGGCACAGCGCGCGATATGCATTGGGATCAATGTTGAGTTGGCTTTTTGAGCGTTAATTTTTTGTTAAAAATGTCGCGGTTGAAACGAACGGGGCGCGACAAGAAATTTCGAACAACGCGAAGTACCACGTGACCACATAGCATGGTGAATACTTACCAGCGCCTCTCTGGCGACACCCTTATATAGGTGGTGAAGTCATACAATCGTATATTGAGTAAACTGGCGTTTTTGAAAGTTGGCCTTCGCATAAAGCCTTAGCCGCGCGATTTTAAAGTATTCTATTTGAATAAGGTAAGTTGCTCCACCACGGTGGAATATTTTTTAGAACCAATCAATCGCTTAGCCAAGCTACCCCCACTGTATTGCATTCATGTAGCAAAATCCCCAAATCGCGTAATCGCGTCCTTTGTCAAATTAAGAGATGGCGAAAATGCATGTATAGCCCTGGCCCACTCTCCCATAACCAAAATCAGCTCCTCTCTCTCCTTTGCAAGTCTGCCCGACCCCCGTGGCTTTCGCAGGTGACGCTTCCTCCAACTTACCGTAGGGCGCTTCTCTCTTGCGTGTAGGCCGCCCTTTGAAGTGGCACAGCGCGCGATATGCATTGGGATCAATGTTGAGTTGGCTTTTTGAGCGTTAATTTTTTGTTAAAAATGTCGCGGTTGAAACGAACGGGGCGCGACAAGAAATTTCGAACAACGCGAAGTACCACGTGACCACATAGCATGGTGAATACTTACCAGCGCCTCTCTGGCGACACCCTTATATAGGTGGTGAAGTCATACAATCGTATATTGAGTAAACTGGCGTTTTTGAAAGTTGGCCTTCGCATAAAGCCTTAGCCGCGCGATTTTAAAGTATTCTATTTGAATAAGGTAAGTTGCTCCACCACGGTGGAATATTTTTTAGAACCAATCAATCGCTTAGCCAAGCTACCCCCACTGTATTGCATTCATGTAGCAAAATCCCCAAATCGCGTAATCGCGTCCTTTGTCAAATTAAGAGATGGCGAAAATGCATGTATAGCCCTGGCCCACTCTCCCATAACCAAAATCAGCTCCTCTCTCTCCTTTGCAAGTCTGCCCGACCCCCGTGGCTTTCGCAGGTGACGCTTCCTCCAACTTACCGTAGGGCGCTTCTCTCTTGCGTGTAGGCCGCCCTTTGAAGTGGCACAGCGCGCGATATGCATTGGGATCAATGTTGAGTTGGCTTTTTGAGCGTTAATTTTTTGTTAAAAATGTCGCGGTTGAAACGAACGGGGCGCGACAAGAAATTTCGAACAACGCGAAGTACCACGTGACCACATAGCATGGTGAATACTTACCAGCGCCTCTCTGGCGACACCCTTATATAGGTGGTGAAGTCATACAATCGTATATTGAGTAAACTGGCGTTTTTGAAAGTTGGCCTTCGCATAAAGCCTTAGCCGCGCGATTTTAAAGTATTCTATTTGAATAAGGTAAGTTGCTCCACCACGGTGGAATATTTTTTAGAACCAATCAATCGCTTAGCCAAGCTACCCCCACTGTATTGCATTCATGTAGCAAAATCCCCAAATCGCGTAATCGCGTCCTTTGTCAAATTAAGAGATGGCGAAAATGCATGTATAGCCCTGGCCCACTCTCCCATAACCAAAATCAGCTCCTCTCTCTCCTTTGCAAGTCTGCCCGACCCCCGTGGCTTTCGCAGGTGACGCTTCCTCCAACTTACCGTAGGGCGCTTCTCTCTTGCGTGTAGGCCGCCCTTTGAAGTGGCACAGCGCGCGATATGCATTGGGATCAATGTTGAGTTGGCTTTTTGAGCGTTAATTTTTTGTTAAAAATGTCGCGGTTGAAACGAACGGGGCGCGACAAGAAATTTCGAACAACGCGAAGTACCACGTGACCACATAGCATGGTGAATACTTACCAGCGCCTCTCTGGCGACACCCTTATATAGGTGGTGAAGTCATACAATCGTATATTGAGTAAACTGGCGTTTTTGAAAGTTGGCCTTCGCATAAAGCCTTAGCCGCGCGATTTTAAAGTATTCTATTTGAATAAGGTAAGTTGCTCCACCACGGTGGAATATTTTTTAGAACCAATCAATCGCTTAGCCAAGCTACCCCCACTGTATTGCATTCATGTAGCAAAATCCCCAAATCGCGTAATCGCGTCCTTTGTCAAATTAAGAGATGGCGAAAATGCATGTATAGCCCTGGCCCACTCTCCCATAACCAAAATCAGCTCCTCTCTCTCCTTTGCAAGTCTGCCCGACCCCCGTGGCTTTCGCAGGTGACGCTTCCTCCAACTTACCGTAGGGCGCTTCTCTCTTGCGTGTAGGCCGCCCTTTGAAGTGGCACAGCGCGCGATATGCATTGGGATCAATGTTGAGTTGGCTTTTTGAGCGTTAATTTTTTGTTAAAAATGTCGCGGTTGAAACGAACGGGGCGCGACAAGAAATTTCGAACAACGCGAAGTACCACGTGACCACATAGCATGGTGAATACTTACCAGCGCCTCTCTGGCGACACCCTTATATAGGTGGTGAAGTCATACAATCGTATATTGAGTAAACTGGCGTTTTTGAAAGTTGGCCTTCGCATAAAGCCTTAGCCGCGCGATTTTAAAGTATTCTATTTGAATAAGGTAAGTTGCTCCACCACGGTGGAATATTTTTTAGAACCAATCAATCGCTTAGCCAAGCTACCCCCACTGTATTGCATTCATGTAGCAAAATCCCCAAATCGCGTAATCGCGTCCTTTGTCAAATTAAGAGATGGCGAAAATGCATGTATAGCCCTGGCCCACTCTCCCATAACCAAAATCAGCTCCTCTCTCTCCTTTGCAAGTCTGCCCGACCCCCGTGGCTTTCGCAGGTGACGCTTCCTCCAACTTACCGTAGGGCGCTTCTCTCTTGCGTGTAGGCCGCCCTTTGAAGTGGCACAGCGCGCGATATGCATTGGGATCAATGTTGAGTTGGCTTTTTGAGCGTTAATTTTTTGTTAAAAATGTCGCGGTTGAAACGAACGGGGCGCGACAAGAAATTTCGAACAACGCGAAGTACCACGTGACCACATAGCATGGTGAATACTTACCAGCGCCTCTCTGGCGACACCCTTATATAGGTGGTGAAGTCATACAATCGTATATTGAGTAAACTGGCGTTTTTGAAAGTTGGCCTTCGCATAAAGCCTTAGCCGCGCGATTTTAAAGTATTCTATTTGAATAAGGTAAGTTGCTCCACCACGGTGGAATATTTTTTAGAACCAATCAATCGCTTAGCCAAGCTACCCCCACTGTATTGCATTCATGTAGCAAAATCCCCAAATCGCGTAATCGCGTCCTTTGTCAAATTAAGAGATGGCGAAAATGCATGTATAGCCCTGGCCCACTCTCCCATAACCAAAATCAGCTCCTCTCTCTCCTTTGCAAGTCTGCCCGACCCCCGTGGCTTTCGCAGGTGACGCTTCCTCCAACTTACCGTAGGGCGCTTCTCTCTTGCGTGTAGGCCGCCCTTTGAAGTGGCACAGCGCGCGATATGCATTGGGATCAATGTTGAGTTGGCTTTTTGAGCGTTAATTTTTTGTTAAAAATGTCGCGGTTGAAACGAACGGGGCGCGACAAGAAATTTCGAACAACGCGAAGTACCACGTGACCACATAGCATGGTGAATACTTACCAGCGCCTCTCTGGCGACACCCTTATATAGGTGGTGAAGTCATACAATCGTATATTGAGTAAACTGGCGTTTTTGAAAGTTGGCCTTCGCATAAAGCCTTAGCCGCGCGATTTTAAAGTATTCTATTTGAATAAGGTAAGTTGCTCCACCACGGTGGAATATTTTTTAGAACCAATCAATCGCTTAGCCAAGCTACCCCCACTGTATTGCATTCATGTAGCAAAATCCCCAAATCGCGTAATCGCGTCCTTTGTCAAATTAAGAGATGGCGAAAATGCATGTATAGCCCTGGCCCACTCTCCCATAACCAAAATCAGCTCCTCTCTCTCCTTTGCAAGTCTGCCCGACCCCCGTGGCTTTCGCAGGTGACGCTTCCTCCAACTTACCGTAGGGCGCTTCTCTCTTGCGTGTAGGCCGCCCTTTGAAGTGGCACAGCGCGCGATATGCATTGGGATCAATGTTGAGTTGGCTTTTGAGCGTTAATTTTTTGTTAAAAATGTCGCGGTTGAAACGAACGGGGCGCGACAAGAAATTTCGAACAACGCGAAGTACCACGTGACCACATAGCATGGTGAATACTTACCAGCGCCTCTCTGGCGACACCCTTATATAGGTGGTGAAGTCATACAATCGTATATTGAGTAAACTGGCGTTTTTGAAAGTTGGCCTTCGCATAAAGCCTTAGCCGCGCGATTTTAAAGTATTCTATTTGAATAAGGTAAGTTGCTCCACCACGGTGGAATATTTTTTAGAACCAATCAATCGCTTAGCCAAGCTACCCCCACTGTATTGCATTCATGTAGCAAAATCCCCAAATCGCGTAATCGCGTCCTTTGTCAAATTAAGAGATGGCGAAAATGCATGTATAGCCCTGGCCCACTCTCCCATAACCAAAATCAGCTCCTCTCTCTCCTTTGCAAGTCTGCCCGACCCCCGTGGCTTTTCGCAGGTGACGCTTCCTCCAACTTACCGTAGGGCGCTTCTCTCTTGCGTGTAGGCCGCCCTTTGAAGTGGCACAGCGCGCGATATGCATTGGGATCAATGTTGAGTTGGCTTTTTGAGCGTTAATTTTTTGTTAAAAATGTCGCGGTTGAAACGAACGGGGCGCGACAAGAAATTTCGAACAACGCGAAGTACCACGTGACCACATAGCATGGTGAATACTTACCAGCGCCTCTCTGGCGACACCCTTATATAGGTGGTGAAGTCATACAATCGTATATTGAGTAAACTGGCGTTTTTGAAAGTTGGCCTTCGCATAAAGCCTTAGCCGCGCGATTTTAAAGTATTCTATTTGAATAAGGTAAGTTGCTCCACCACGGTGGAATATTTTTTAGAACCAATCAATCGCTTAGCCAAGCTACCCCCACTGTATTGCATTCATGTAGCAAAATCCCCAAATCGCGTAATCGCGTCCTTTGTCAAATTAAGAGATGGCGAAAATGCATGTATAGCCCTGGCCCACTCTCCCATAACCAAAATCAGCTCCTCTCTCTCCTTTGCAAGTCTGCCCGACCCCCGTGGGCTTTCGCAGGTGACGCTTCCTCCAACTTACCGTAGGGCGCTTCTCTCTTGCGTGTAGGCCGCCCTTTGAAGTGGCACAGCGCGCGATATGCATTGGGATCAATGTTGAGTTGGCTTTTGAGCGTTAATTTTTTGTTAAAAATGTCGCGGTTGAAACGAACGGGGCGCGACAAGAAATTTCGAACAACGCGAAGTACCACGTGACCACATAGCATGGTGAATACTTACCAGCGCCTCTCTGGCGACACCCTTATATAGGTGGTGAAGTCATACAATCGTATATTGAGTAAACTGGCGTTTTTGAAAGTTGGCCTTCGCATAAAGCCTTAGCCGCGCGATTTTAAAGTATTCTATTTGAATAAGGTAAGTTGCTCCACCACGGTGGAATATTTTTTAGAACCAATCAATCGCTTAGCCAAGCTACCCCCACTGTATTGCATTCATGTAGCAAAATCCCCAAATCGCGTAATCGCGTCCTTTGTCAAATTAAGAGATGGCGAAAATGCATGTATAGCCCTGGCCCACTCTCCCATAACCAAAATCAGCTCCTCTCTCTCCTTTGCAAGTCTGCCCGACCCCCGTGGCTTTCGCAGGTGACGCTTCCTCCAACTTACCGTAGGGCGCTTCTCTCTTGCGTGTAGGCCGCCCTTTGAAGTGGCACAGCGCGCGATATGCATTGGGATCAATGTTGAGTTGGCTTTTTGAGCGTTAATTTTTTGTTAAAAATGTCGCGGTTGAAACGAACGGGGCGCGACAAGAAATTTCGAACAACGCGAAGTACCACGTGACCACATAGCATGGTGAATACTTACCAGCGCCTCTCTGGCGACACCCTTATATAGGTGGTGAAGTCATACAATCGTATATTGAGTAAACTGGCGTTTTTGAAAGTTGCCTTCGCATAAAGCCTTAGCCGCGCGATTTTAAAGTATTCTATTTGAATAAGGTAAGTTGCTCCACCACGGTGGAATATTTTTTAGAACCAATCAATCGCTTAGCC